>NW_007178600.1:0-5839 GCF_000164805.1 Carlito syrichta
TTTACTTTATGACTGTGTAATATGCCATTGTGTACATGTATCACATTTTCTTTATCCAGTTCACTTTTGATGGGCAGCAGGGTTGGTTCCATGTTTTGGCTATTGTGAATACTGCTGCATTAACCATGCGTGGGCAAGTATCTTTTTTGTAGAATGATTGGAGTTCCTCTGGATATATTCCCAGAAGGAAGCTTGCTGGGTAGTATGGAAGGTCAATCTCTAGTTCTTTTGAAAAAAACACCACACCATTTACCACAGATGTTGAACAAGTTTACACTCGCATTCCCTTTTCTCTGCATCCTCACCATCATCTGTTTTTCGGTTTATTAATGATGGCCATCCTTACTGGAGTTAGGTGGTATCTCAATGTGTTTTTGATTGCATTTCTCAGATAATTTGTGAGATTGAGCATTTTTTCATGTCTCTATCAGTTGTTTTTATGTCTTCTTTTGAGAAATGTCTATACATGCCTTTTGCCCTTTTTTTTTTTTTTGAGTTGGAGTCTCAGTCGCCCAGACTGGAGTACAGTGGCCGCTTCCGGCCACCGCAGCCTCGCCTGCTGGGCTCCAGCCATCCTTCCACCTCAGCCTTCCAAGTAGCCGGAATTACAGGCATGCGCTACCACACCCAGCTGATTTTTTGATTTATTATAGAGATGAGGTCTCGCTGCCCAGGCGGGTCTCGAACCCGCGGGCTCAGGCAATCCACTCACCTCAGCCTCCCAAAGGCGCGGGATTACAGACTGAGCCGCCAAGCCCGGCTAAGCATTTTTATTTTCAGAAGTGCTTTACAGTTATTTTATTCCGGTCAGCAATGGTTGGAGATTGCTGTGTTGCTTCAGTTCTTAGATCGTTTTCATGATCCCTGTTATAAACACAAGAACATCTTGTTGAGACATGGTATATATAAAATGACATATTTTTCTTCACAAAAAAGCACATACAATGCATTTAAATTTAGATAGTATTTTTGCAAAAGTATACTGTTTTAAATAAAAAATTCTTTCAAAGAAACATTTGAATCTCCTAAGATGAACACATAGTTCTAGTTTCAATCACTGTTAATACAATGTGATCTCTGTTTCCTCATTCCTGAGGAATTTGCTGAGAGGACATTCCAAGAATTTTAAAAAATATATGCACAGGTTGTTCTTTGTAGCATTATTTGCAATATCAAAATACTGTAGTCAACCTACATGCTATAAAGAAAAGGCTGAATAAACCAGGCACACGATGGTACTACATACAGCTTTGTGAACATGTATGGAGTGATTTTAAGGATACAGCAAGTAAAACAAGCAAGTAAAATAATGCATCTAATGTAGTATATTTTATGTTAGGAAGTGGGATTAAGAGCATACACATATGCATCAAATATTCACAAATGATTCATTTGCTTATTTTTAGAAAAAGATACATAAGAAAGATAACCCAGGAATGAAACTGGATACCTTCAAGGGATGGTGTGAATGGGAGAGAAAGGAGAGAGAAGTAGATGGGACTTCTGAGTATGTTTTTATATATTCTGAATTTTGAACTGCGTTAATGTTTAATTTCCTATGTGAAAGTTAGTTTGACAACATTGGGGAAGAAAAGGCCTAAAGTTTAATACTGATATAAATAAATGGATCTATATGATAAATAGATAATAAGCACAAAATATTACAGAAAGTAATCCAAAAATGTTTTAAACTCAGTCCTCTAACAATATACCCTCAGTGGGAAGTAACATAAGGATCAAGAGAGTTACAGGGAAACTTTAAACATTACTTAATTGACTTATTGTACATAGTCGTATTCATGTAGAAATCCTGAAACTTTCAAAAAATATGGTAGTATTCTACAAATGTGTAAGTATTTTGAAATATATTGACATAGAAAACTGAAGTTCTCAATATTGAGAGAAGGGAGATAACAAATATGAAATGAGATCAACAAATAACCTCTGTCATTAAAATGGAATTAGAGAAATCAGTATCAAATCATCCATCATATTATGTATGTACACATAATTTTTAACAATTGCATTGCTGGCTCTGTTAACTTAAAGAGCCTAGAGGCAAATCTTATTCATGCAGAAATGAACACACCTTGTGCCCAATCTTAGTTTCCAAATCCACTGAGAGGAACCAGGGAGTTCCCTGGGGTGATGCTGACTCTGGGACTGAGACAGGTATAGTAAAAGATGATCGCAGAACATCTTATTGTGCCAGACACCATGGGAGTACTCAAAAGCAGAGAGGAAAATAGCAAAAGGTCAAAGGAATATCTTGAAGGGGCTCCTGTTGACCATCAAATCTGGGATAATTTAAGCCAAACAGTTGACCTGTTCACTACAAACTAGTCAATGTCAGCACGACCAACACCAACAACTAAATGAGAAGAGACATTTTGGGTTCAGGATGACAAAAGAAGTATTACTAAGTACTGTTTTTGCTTTTTTGAACGCAAAATGTCTCTTCTTTTTGTCATTGTTGTTGATGGTGACACTGATTTGTGCATAGCGGATAGATCAGCTCTTTGGCTCAACGGTTTACATTCTAAACTTGTCTGATAGCTTCCTTATGACTAAATTCAGCATAAATGTTTTGTCAAGAACACCTCAAAGTGAATGCTGTGAATATCCTACCTCATCCCAACTGTAGGCAAAGAGCATCCAGTGTCAATCACCCTTATTGTGATACTAGAACTGATCCCTTGGTTAAGGAGGCATCTTGGTTAAGGAACAATAAGATCTGCCCTTTCTAAAGACACCTTATGTATAATTATTTAGTAATTTGGAAAGTGGTACTGTGGAAGAATATAAACATTCTTAACTCTAACAATCTCACGTTAAAAATGTTATCATCAATTAATAATCCCTGCTTGTGTCAATTATTATATTTCTGCTTGCACGTTGGAAATTTTCTATTTCAGCCCTTCCTATACACTTATATTTGCTAGATTTGTTCCACAAAGAAGAACATACTCTCTCTGAGTTTTAAGTTTACTTAAACATTAATGTTAATCGTTGCAATTAAATTTGTTATCTATCACTCTGGAGAAGTGGATTTTTAAAGATTCTATATTATAATATACTATAATGATTGGTTTTGGTGGATAAGGATAGAGCCTGTAAAAATATCCTTGTTTCCCTATTTTCTAATTTTTTTCCATTTTCAGGCTACATTTACCATATATATTTTATTATATTTCCAGTATTACTTTTTTCTTTTTAACTATTTTTAATTTTAAAGACGTGAGATACAGTTCAGGGTTAGGTATATAAATGTTCATTATGCAGGTTTCCTTGTTGATGAGGTGTACCCCTCTCTCAACTGGCAGTTTCCTTCAACTGCCACTCCCACACCCTCTTTCTTGGCAGTTTCCCACTATTGCCAATCCCTTTCTGATAGTATTATGATGATTGTTCAAGGTCCACTCATGAGTGAGAACATATGGTACTCTGTTCTTTGTTTCTGTGACAGATAACTGAGTATGATAAACTCTAGATCCATCCAAGTTTCTACAAAGTCCCTATGTTTGTCCTTCTTTATGGCTGCATATTATTCCATTGTGTATATGTACCATATTTTTTTTATACAGTCCAGTTTCAACGGACAGCATGATTGGTTCCATGCTTTTGATATTGTGAATAGAAGTGCAACAAACATGCGTGTGCAGGTATCTTTTTTGTGGAATGATTTGAGTTCCTTCAGGTATATTCCCAATATACCCGGAATATATTGGAGGTATGAAAGACCAATTTCTAGTTCTTTCAGATCGCCACACTGGCTTCCAAAGAGGTTGCATTAGTTTGTATTGCCACCAGCAGTGTAGAGCATTCCATTTTCTCTGCATCCTCACCAGCATCTGCTGTTTGTTTTATGAATGATGGCCATTCTTACTGGGGTTAGGTGTTATCTCAATGTAGTTTTGATTTGCACTTCTCTGATGATTAGTGAGGCTGAGCACTTTTTCATGTGTTGTTGGCTGTCCATATATTTTCTTTGAGTAGCGTCTATTCATGTCTCTTGCCAAATAGTCAGCACCGGGTTCTGAGGCATGTCTTGGAAAAGAACTGATATCCATCTCAAGGTTGTAAGGAAAGGGTTTGGGAGGCCCCAAGCAGTGGGTGGCAAAGAGAGATTCTTACCAAGTGAGGAAATGAAACTTGCACAGACTCCTGCCAAATACGGGAGCAGAGACAAGAAACCGGATTAATTTCTGATGTTTTCCTAGAGAGGTCTGCTATTTGATTGTACAGAGCCTACTTCAGATGAGGCTTTTGCAAGTCATATGCTTTTTGGAAGCCATCGTGTTGCAGTGCTGCCTGGCATAAATGTCTCAGACAAGCCTTTGGTCTCTGCGTGTTTTCTGTCAGTCACATCTTTTAAAAGAATACGGTGACAATGTGTCAACTGGTTACTCCAAGTCACTCTCATACCACTTTCCCATGAAAGGCAATAGGCCCCTTTCCAAAGGAGCGCTTGTGATTCTGTGGCAGAATTCTGGCCTCCCATGCGCGAGACCCGGGTTTGTTTCCTGGCCAGTGTAGGCTTCTTCTTTCAATATTGTAATCTGTATTTTTGTATTTACTGGAAGCAACTGTTCCACACAGATAAGGCGGGTCATTTTCAGAATCTGACCTCTAGGAACAGTTGTGAAAATAAAGACACACAAAAAGCACTACGCTATACCCCTCGGGTTCTTTCCAGAATGGAAGACATTAAGGAATTGCTCCAAGCAGGGACACTGCAGAGACTGTCATTGAAGCTGCAAGTTTGTCTGCTGGGGCTCTGCGGTTTTGAAGTTCTAGAATGATGTACCTTAACACTAAAACCAGTGTTCCTTGAACTTCTGGGCCCAAGCAATCCTCACACTTCAGTCTCCCAAAGTGCTAGGATTACAGGCATGAGCCAGTGCACCTGCGAGAGTGATAATGTTTAAGCTCCTCGTATCTGATTGGAATTTCTCATTATCTCCCCAAACTATCAATAAATCCCTCATACATCTACTATCGTATTGTGAGTTATTTTTCAACACTGCCCACAAGAAGTCCTCCATCCTTCCACTCACAGATATCCAATTGCTCTGAAGACCAGCTGCGTGGGTTTCATTCTGGGACTTCTTTTGCCTTCTCTCACTTTGGAGCTCCTCTTTTTTGAGATGTCATGTCTTCTTCCTTGATTTTCACTCTCATTTTACTGTAAGAACATGTTTATAACACATCCTCATCCTCACACATTTACTAGTTCTGGTGTGCAAAAAATTTCAACTTAAAAGTCACTTTCTTATATTTGTTCTCTACTTTAATGTTATCAATTATTTCAATGACATTCTGAGACCCTGTCCTTTGTATGGAGTCTTTTTTTTCTCTCTCTCTAGAAACTCTTATGATTTTTCTTCATGCCTGGAGTTTTGAAGTTCTAGAATGATGTACCTTAATAGGGTTCTTTTTTCTTACCTTGTCTGGGCTCCTCATCAAGCCAAAAGAGACTGTCGTTAAGTTCCAGGATATATTCTTATAACTATTATTGGATAATTTCCTCTCCTTGGTTTTCTCAGCAGGTGAGAGGTATGGTTTCAATTCATAGTGATTTATTTGGTACTCTTCACAGCAAACTATGGTTTTGCATAAGAAATTCTTATTATTCCATGGAAATTATCACCGGGTACCAAGTTACAAAACATACACAGAGTTACATCCTAAACTCTGAAGAAATAGCAAAGGAAGTTCCTAAGAGAAGTTCATTTACTCCTTCCCCCAGTCTTTATACTTTTCTGGTTGGTTCCAGAAATGCTCAGCAACCCCAGAGTTTCAGGTTTCAGGTTTTCCTCACACCCTTGGGTCTTTGAAA
>NW_007178601.1:0-400 GCF_000164805.1 Carlito syrichta
CCCTATTATATTCCTCTCAATTCCATTCCATTCCATTCCTCTCCATTCCATCCAATTTCGATAAATTCGATTCCATTCCACTCCATTCCATTCCTCTCCATTCCATTCGTCTCCCTTACGTTTCATACCAATCCATTTATCCATTCCATTCCCTTCCATTCAAATCTATACACTTCCTCTCCATTCCAATGCATTCCATTCAATTCCTCTCCATTCCCTTCCAAACCATCCTTTACTCTCCATTCCATTCCTCTCTAGTCCACTCCATTCAACTCCATTTCCTTCCTTTCGATTCCATTCCGTTCTATTCCATTCAATTCCATTCAACCCATTCCATTCTTCTCCATTTCACCCCATTCCATTCCATTCCTCTGCATTCCATTCCATTCCACTCCTTTCC
>NW_007178602.1:0-536 GCF_000164805.1 Carlito syrichta
CAAATCTATACAATTCCTCTCCATTCCAATCCATTCCATTCAATTCCTCTCCATTCCATTCCAAACCATCCTTTACTCTCCATTCCATTCCTCTCTAGTCCACTCCATTCAACTCCATTTCATTCCTTTCGATTCCATTCCATTCTATTCCATTCAATTCCATTCAACCCATTCCATTCCTCTCCAGTTCACCCCATTCCATTCCATTCCTCTGCATTCCATTCCATCCCACACCATTCCATTCCTCTGAATTCCAATCCATTCCATCCCATTCCACTCCATTCCATTCCCTCCATTCCCTTCCATTCCATTCCATTCCATTGCTTTGCATTCCATTCCATTCCTCTCCATTCCATTCCATTCAACCCCAATCCATTCCTCTTCATTCCACTCCACTCCTTTCCATTCCGATCCGTTTCATTAAATTTTTCTCCATTCCATTCCACTCCATTCCATTCCATTCCACTCCATTCCACTCCTCCCCATTCCACTCCATGCAATTCCATTCCATTCCTCGACATTCCCTTCCATTCCAT
>NW_007178603.1:0-365 GCF_000164805.1 Carlito syrichta
CACTCCATTACTCTACATTCAGTACCATTCCATTCCTATCCATTCCATCCCATTCCATTCCATTCAATTCCATTCCTCTCCCTTCCATTCCATTTCATCTCATTTTCCTCCAAACCATTCCATTATATTCCTTTCCATTCCTTTCTATTCCATTCGTCTCCATTCCATTCCATTTCTCTCCATTCCATTCCATTCTATTCCTCTCATTTCCATCCATTCCTCTCCATTCCAGTCCATTCCATTTCACTGTTCTCCAATCCATTTCATTCCATTCCATTCAATCACTCTCCGTTCCATTAAATTCCATTCCAATCCATACTACACCACTCCATTCCATTCCTGTCCATTACATTCCACTCAATTCC
>NW_007178604.1:0-2705 GCF_000164805.1 Carlito syrichta
AATCCCTTTCCATTTCATTCCATTCAATTCGTCTCCATTCCATTCCATTTCTCTCCATTCCATTCCATTCTTTTTCATTCAATTCTCTTCCTCTAAATTCCATTGCATTCCACTCCATTCCTCTCATTTCCGTTCCTCTCCATTCTATTCCATTCCATTCCTCTCCATTTCATTCCACTCAATTCCATTCCAGACCATTCATCTCCATTCCAACGCATTGCTTTCCATTCCATTCCATTCCATACCTTTCCATTCCATTCCTCTCCATTCCATTCCTCTCCATTCCAACCCATTCCTTTTGATTCCATTCCATTCCATACCTTTCATTCCATTCCTCGCCAATCCATTCCATTCCACTCCATTCCACTCCATTCCAACCCATTCCATTCCATTCCATTCCATTCCATACCTTTCTATTCCATTCCTCTCCTTTCCATTACACTACATTCCATTCCTCTCCATTGATCCCTTTTATAATTCATTCCACCCCATTCCATTCCGCTCTATTCCATTCCATTCAATTCCATTCTATTACATTTCTCTCCATTCCATGGCATTCCAATCCATTCCATTCAAATATAATGCATTTCTCTATATGCCTTTTTATTCCTATCATCTCCATGCCTTTCCTATTAATTCCATTCTATTCCCTTACTCTTCATTCCATTCCGTTCCTCTCTATTCCATTCCATTCCTCTTCTTTCCATTCCATTCCATTCCATTCCATTCCATTCTTTTCATTCCTCTCCCTTCAGTTCCATTCCTTTGCTCTCCATTCCATTCCGTTCCATTCCATTCCATTCCATTCAAGAATAATACATTCCTCTCCATTCTATTGCATTCCCATCGTCTCCAATCCATCGCTATCCATTCCATCCTCCATTTTCATTCCTCTCCATTCCATTCCATTTCTCTCCATTCTATTCCTTTCCTCTCCGTTACATGTCATTCCATTCCATTGTTTCCAATCCATTTCATTCCATTCTATTTGATTCCTCTCCATTCCATCCCACTCCTTTCCACTCCGTACTACTCTATTCCATTCCATTTCTCTCCATTCCATCTATGCTTCTCCATTCCAATCCCCTCCTCTCCATTCCATTCCATTCCTCTCCATTCGACTCCATTGTATTCCATTGTTCTCTAATCCATTCCTTTCCATTCCTCCTCCTTCCATTCCTTTACATTCCAATCCATACTACTCCATACCATTCCAATCCTCTCATTTCCATTGCTTTCTTCTCCATTCCTTTCCTCTCCAATCCATTCCACTCCATTCCTCTCCTTTCTATTTCTCTCCATTCCTTTCCATTCCTGTCCATTCCATTCCCATCCATTCCAATCCTCTACTTTTCATTCCTTTCCATTCTATCCTATCCCATTCCATTCCTCTCCATTCCATTCCTCTCTCTTCCTTTCCATTCCCTTCCATTCTATTCCCTGCCATTCCATTTCATCCCATTCCATTCCTCTCGAATACACTCCATTTCATTCCTTTCCTCTCCATTGCATTCATGAAATTCTATTCCATTCCATTCCACTCCATTACATTCCATTACATGCCTCTCCATTGCACTCCATGCCACTCTATTCTACTGCACTTCAAGCCATTCAATTGCATTCCACTCCATTCCATTCCAATTCTCTCCATTTCATTCCATTCCTCACCCTTCCATTCCATTCTACTGCATTCCTTTCTTCTCCATTCCAGTCCTCTCTTTTCCTTTCTTCTCTATAACATTCCACTCCAATCCTTTCTATTCCATTTCTCTCCTTTGATTCCTCTACATTCCCTTCCATTCCATTCCTCTGTCTTCCATTCCATTCCATTCCACTACAGTCCTCTACATTCCCTTTGATTCCACTCGATTCCATTCCTCTTCATTGAATTGCATTACATTTCATTCAATTCCATTCCATTCCTCTAGATGCCTTTCCATTCCATTCGTCTCTATTCAATTCAAAACCATTCCATTCCTTTGCATTCCATTACGTTCCAATCTATTCCAAGCTATTCCATTCAATTACATTCAAATCCACACAATGCTTCTCCTATCCATTCCATTCCATACCTCTCCATTCAATTCCATTCCCCTAAATTCCATTCATCTCCACTCCACTCCACTCCATTCCATTCTATTCCAATGCATTCCATTCCTCTCCATTCCCATTCATTCCTTTACATTCCTTCTCTTCCATCCATTCTTCTCCATTCCTTTCCTCTCCGTTCCATTCCATTCCTCTCCATTCCATTCCATTCCTCTCCATTCCATTCCATTCCTTTCCATTCCAATTCATTCCGTTCCATACCACTCCATTCCATTCCTCTCCATTCCATTCCATTCCACTTCAATCCATTCCACTCCATTCCATTCCTCTCCTTTCAGTTCCATGCCAATACATTCCACTCCATTCCAATTTCTCAATTACTCTCCATTCCAATCCATTCCATTTTATTCCCTTTCTCTCCTTTCCAATACATTCCATTCAAGTATATTCCTTTCCATTCCTCTCCATTCCTTTTGATTCGCTTCCATTAAATTCCATTCCATTCCTCTCCATTACATTCCTTTTATCTCTATTCCATTCCATTCCATTCCTTTCCTCCCCATTCCATTCCTCTCCAATTCACTACATTCCTCTCTATTCTATTGCATTCCACGCTTTTCCATTTCATTCCACTCCATTCCATTCCAATCCTCTCC
>NW_007178605.1:0-683 GCF_000164805.1 Carlito syrichta
CCATTCCTCTCCATTACATTCCATTTATCTCTATTCCATTCCATTCCATTCCTTTCCTCCCCATTCCATTCCTCTCCAATTCACTACATTCATCTCCATTCTATTGCATTCCACGCTTTTCCATTTCATTCCACTCCATTCCATTCCAATCCTATCCATTTCCGTGTATTCATCTTCCTTCCATACCATTCCTTTCCAATCCAAACCATTCTTGTCAATTCCTCTCCATTCCATTCCTCTGCCTTCTATTCGTTTCCTTTCTATTACATTCAAGTATAATCCATTCCTCTCTATTCCATTGCATTCCCATCGTCTACATTCCATTCTTCTCCATTCCATTCAATTGCATTACTCTCCATGCCATTCAAGTTCTCTCCATTTCATTGCATTACTCTCCGTTCCAATCCATTTGGCTTCAATTCATTCCATTCCTTTCCATTCCTCACCGTTCCATTCCACTGCATTCCAATCCATACTATTCCCCTCCATTCCATTCCTTTCCATTCCATTTCACTCCATATCTCTCCATTCCATTTCTATCCATCCATTCCTCTTCATTCCATTCCTCTCCGTTCCATTCTTCTCCATCCCATTCCATTCTTCTCCCTTCCGTTTTTCTCCATTCCTATCCTCTCCATTGCAGTTCATTCCATTCCTCACCATTTTATTTTTCTCCATTCCAT
>NW_007178606.1:0-438 GCF_000164805.1 Carlito syrichta
GTCGGATAGCCAGCCACCTTAAATAGCCAGCTAACCTGCTGGTCAGCCGGCTAGGCAGTCGAGTAACTAGTTGGCCAACTACCTGATCAGCCTGCTAACCAGCCAGCTTAACTTGCCCGTCACCTAGTTAGCCATCCGGTTAACAAACTGACTTAACTAGCTGACTTAACTAGATAGCCATCCAGCTAGCCAGCTGACTTAACTAGCTAGTCAACTAGCTAGCCAACCAGCAAGCCAACTCACCTAACTTGCTGACTTAACTGGATAGCCAGCTGGATAGCCAGCTGACTTAATTAGCTAGCTATCTTTCTAGGCAGGTGGCTAGCCAGCATACTTAATGAACTGACTTAACAAGCTAGCCAGTAGGCTAGCCTACTGTCTTAAATAGTGAGCTACCTAGTTAGCCAATTGGCTAGTCACTTGATTTAACTTGCTCAC
>NW_007178607.1:0-675 GCF_000164805.1 Carlito syrichta
ACTAGCTGACTTAATAGCTAGCGACTTAACTTGCCAGCTGACTTAACTAGCTGATTTTACTAGCTAGTTACCTAGCTAGCTATCATGTAGCTAAGTGACTTAACTAGCTGACTTATCTAGCTAGCTAACTGACATATGTAGCTGACTTAAATAGCTACCTACGTAGCTAGCCAGAGTACTTAAATAGCTGAAATAACTAGCGAGCCAGCAGGCTACCAATCTGAAGTAACTAGCTTTTTAACCAGCTAGCCAGCTGGCTAGTCAACTGACATAATGAGCTGACTTAACTAGCTAGCAAGATAGTTAGCTGGTTGACTGAACTAGCTGACTGAACTAGCTGTCCAGCTGAATAGCCAGGTGACTTAATTGCCTAGCCACATATGTAACCAGCAGCCTAGCCAGCTGACTTAACTAGCTGACTTAACAAAGTAGCCGGCTAGCTAGCTGGCACACTTAACTAGCTAGCTACCTGGCTAGGCAGCTGGGTAGCCAGCTGACTTAACTAGCTGACATAACTGGATAGTTTGATTCCTACCAGCTGACTTAACTAGCTACCTACCTACATAATCTGCTGGTATGCTGGCTGAATTAACTATCTACCAACCTAGATAACCGGATGTCCAGCATGCTGACTTAACTAGGTTACTTAATTAGCTACCCAGCTAGCTAGACATC
>NW_007178608.1:0-402 GCF_000164805.1 Carlito syrichta
TAACTAGCTAAGCAGATGGAGAGCCAACTGACTTAACGAGCTGATTAATTAGCTAGCCAGCTGGTTGCTAGGTGACTTAATTAGCTGACTTAACCAGCTAGCTAGTCAGCTGACTAGCCAGCTGACTTACCCAGTTGACTTAAGCTAACACGCTTTCTAGCCACCTCTGTTAACTTGCTAGCTATCTACATAGCAAGCAGTCTAGCCAACTGAATTAACTAGCTGACTTGAACAACTATCCTGCTGGCAAACAAGCTGAATTATCTAGGTAGCTACCTACCTAGCCAGCTGTCTAGACAGCTGGCTAAACTAGCTGACTCAACCAGCTAGCCAGTTGGATAACCAGCTGACTTAACTCGCTGACATCACTAGCTAGCCAGGTAGCTATCTAGCTGACTTAAC
>NW_007178609.1:0-771 GCF_000164805.1 Carlito syrichta
GACAATACCCTGCCACCCCCAGGAATTCCCATACCTGTTTCTTTGTAGTTGGCATGGGAACCTGAAGAATAGCTTTTTTCCGGGCCAAGGTTGGGGCTTGCTTATTTTTTTAGCTGATATTCCAGGTAAGAAATTTCAGTTGAACAGAGTTGTGCTTCTTTTTGCTGACATACAGTAGTCCAAGTCTTGGAAAAGCTGTAACAGAGTCTTAGTGCCTTGTAAACAAGTGTCCAAGTCTGCAGCTGCAAGTAAGAGATTATCTATATACTGGAGGGTATAAGGCACAGAACTCTGACAAATACTGTTGCAAAGCTTCTCCAAAAAGGGTCCAAGTTAACTGACTGGGTCTCCAGAGTCAGGATCTGTCCATTTACAAGCAAAGATGGGTTGACTAACAGGGGAGAAGGCAATAAAGAAGAGGGCAAGCTTTAAGTCTAATAGTAGGAACAAATATTTCAGTTTTTTCAGGTGAAAACACAACAGTGAGCTGGGCTCAGAGATCAACCTGTAATCCCGTGCCTTTGGGAGGCTGAGGTGAGTGGATTGCCTGAGCCCACGGGTTTAAGACCCACCTGGGCAGCGAGACCTCATCTCTACAATAAATCAAAAAATCGGCTGGACGTGGTAGTGCATGCCTGTAATTTCGGCTACTCGGAAGGCTGAGGTGGAAGGATCACCGGAGCCCAGAAGGTTGAGGCTGTGGAGGCCGGGAGCGGCCACTGCACTCCAGTCTGGGTGACAGAGTGAGACTCCACTCAAAAAAAAAAAAAA
>NW_007178609.1:2200-23188 GCF_000164805.1 Carlito syrichta
CAAGATATGAACAGACACTTCTCAAAGGAAGACATCCGAACAGCCAACAGACACATGAAGAAATGTTCAACCTCACTAATCATCAAGGAGATGCAAATCAAAACCACACTGAGATACCACCTAACTCCAGTCAGAATGGCAATTATCAATAACTTAAAAAATAACAGTTGCTGGAGAGGGTGTGGTGAAAAGAGAACACTTCTACACTGTTGGTGGGAGTGCAAACTAGTGCAACCTCTGTGGAAAGCAGTGTGGTGATTCCTAAAAGCTCTCAATATACACCTCCCATATGACCCTGCAATCCCCCTACTAGGAATATACCTTGAAGAACTCAAATCACTCTATCAAAAAGATACCTGCACACGAATGTTTATTGCAGCATTGTTCACAATAGCAAGAATCTGGAACCAACCATGCTGTCCATCAAAAGAAGACTGGTTTTAAAAAAATGTGGTACATATACATGATGGAATACTGTGCAGCCCTAAAAATGAACAAAATCATGAATTTTGCAGCAACCTGGATAGTACTGGAGTCTATAATACTGAGTGATCTCTCACAGAAACAAAGATCTGAGTATCACATGTTCTCACTCATATAGTGGGCCCTGAACATCTACCATAATACTATAAAAAAAGAACTGACAGTGGTGGGAAACTATGAGGGGGTAGGGAGGGGAAGGGAGGTGGAACTAACAGTAGTCAATATCTGTCTGGGGATGGGAAGACACCCCTTATTAACAAGGGTAACTGAACGATGCACATTTGTATACCTAACCCTTAACTGTACCCCACAAGTTTATAATAAAAAAGTTTATAATAAAAAATATGTTTTTTAAAAAAAGAAAGATTGATAGGTTTTCAGGCTGCCCCCCCTTAACCCAGCTAATAGAGTCCGGTGAAAAACTTTTTTTAATTTATTTTTATTTTTATTTTTTGAGTTGGAGTCTCACTCAGCCACCCAGACTGGAGTGCAGTGGCTGCTCCCAGCCACCACAGCCTCGACCCGCTGGGCTCCAGCGATCCTTCCACCTCAGCCTTTCGAGTAGCCGGAATTACAGGCACACGCTACCATGTCCGGCTGATTTTTTTATTTATTGTAGAGATGAGGTCTCGTTGCCCAGGCAGGTCTCGAACCCGCGAGCTCAGGCAATCCACTCACCTCAGCCTCCCAAAGGCACAGGATTACAGGCTGAGCCACCGAGCCCCGGCTCTGAAAAACTTTTAATGTCCTGGACCCTGCCGAAGTGTTAGGGTCCCAGTCTGGACAAGAGGCAGGAAAAAACCCTTATTTAACATTTTTTTAACCTTTTTTTCTGAGAACAAGTAAACAGGGTTAAAAGGAACTGCTGGCAGTCATTTCAGGTGAAGCGATGAATGCGCATGATTGATTCTAGTAAAGAAATTAAAACCTGTGGTTTTTCTGAGAACAGTGGGTTTTGAGTTTATACACACACACACACACACACACACACACACACACACACACACACACACACACATACATACAAATCAGAGATTAAGAAAAGAATATACATCAGGAAGGGTTACTTATTTCGATCTGCCCCCTGTAGGACTTCCTGGAGGGGAAGATGGGGGGCCGTATTCATCCAAGAGTGGAGGTGAGTTGCCAAAGGTGGAGATGACAGAGGGGAGGTGGCAATACTGATCATGCATGCAGGGTTTACAACAAGATAAAAAATGGCTTTTGGCTCTCAGTTTGTTCTTTTATTTTTTTTATCCCTGCTCTTGGAAATATTCTTATGATAATCTATTTCCAAGGGCACAATAAGAAACAGTGGGACTTTAACTGAATATTAATTGGATTTAATAATATATCAAGTAAGAACATAGACAAAATTATTAAGCAAGCAATGATGAAAAAAGCTATTGCCTTAGAAACAATGCTGGAAAGTGAAAGTAGTCCTACAAACTACATGCATGACTAGCCAATACCTTCAATTTATCAACATAAGTTAAAACATTTTCCTGCAAACCATTTATAACTGTCCTTTAACAAGGAAACATAGACACTTTGACAAAGTCTGAAGAAAAATTGAAAACATTAGAGATGTGTAATTAGGTTGTAGCCCAAACTGAGAACTTAAAACAGGTAAACGTTGGCAATTTATACTTTTACAACAATTGATAAATTCAGGTTATTTTGTTATTTATTCCGTGTTGGATTAATAATCCTTGTGCCTAGAAAGAGATTTTGAAGTCCGTAAGCAACTTGGCAGTGAAAAGCATTATAACTGATTACAATCTGCTGTCAGTGAAATTAATTTACCTGGCCTGCAGGCAATTCAGAAGATGGTGAGGTAAGTGTGGTTCCTGAAGCTTGTTTTTTTTTTCCTTCCTTCCTCTGTTGTTTAAAGGAGGAAATTTTTATTATATAATCCAGGGGACTGGAGGGTTGAGAAGCCTGTGACTCCATATTAAATGACAAACAGACAAATAAAACACAATGACAAACAAGATATGTCTGGGCCAAGTGAGAAAAGTTATGGATCCCTGGCACAGCTTCAGGGCAGAAAATTATGGATCCCCTGGTATAGCCTTAGGGCAGAAAACCAGAGGACTGTATTCAGCCAACATCTTGGCCAAATGAATAGTGCCCAAATGGCAACCTCATCAGGATGTGACTCCCTTAAACAGAATTGTGGCCATTAGCAAAACAGAACAGATTTTTACCAGTAAACAGAACAAACTCTTATCTCCCAGGAGGATGCAGGTGGACTCAGGTTTCTTTGAGATGAGAGGAGTCAGCTATCATACCAACCCCCTCTAAGCCAAATGAGAGGTTATGGCCCTAAATAACTCAGGGGGCACCTCCCCAATAACTCTCCATCAGACTGGGGAGAGTTGGAGCGAGTTTTGTCTCCCAAAGTTAGCAACAATCTTGCCGGGGCCTCCAAATGTTATGCCCGAGAAAGCGAGAAGTCACACCAGCAAGCTGAGTTTAATTCATTTTTATTAATGCTCTGGTCAAGAGCAGGCAAATGCCAGGAAAAATAACTTTTGACAAAATGGTGCAGTTTGTAATGAGCTTTTATAGGTAAAATTTGCAGTATTGGCTACATAGCAAGCTAGTGACCATAGCAGCTACTAACTAACAACTTGGCAACCAAAATGGGAAGTTTTGGTTGTTAGGGAGCTTTGACTAATTTCATGTCCTAGGTATAACCAGTGCCCAGAAAGTCCCTGGAGTTCTGTCATTAAGTTATTGTTTAAGATAGTCACATAGAGACAAGGCAAAAAGATCATTACACAATGGAGTTACCATGGTTAGGTCACTAACAGAATATAAGAACAAAATATGAACATGTAACAATGGAGTTTTGCAAAGAATAACATTTGATTTCAGTTAATAAAGCATACAGTTGTATGGAAATTATGGCTAAGTAGTTTTGTAACAGTCAGCAGGAAATGGTCAACACGACTTGCCCAAAAGAGACAAAGCTGGGGGTCTGTGGTCATGGAAATGTTACCGCAATTACATGTAGGCATTGATTCTTAAGTCAGGCAGGTAACTAAGATGAAAGTTTTAAACAAAATGGAGTAAGCTGGTTAATATTATTATTTTGCTAGCAATTTGATTTTATTAGCTGATTTAGCTCATTTCATATGATTAACTATGTAAAAATGGCCAAACTGGACTGAGCACCATGGCTCAACCTATAATCCCAGCACTTTGGAAGACCAAGATGAGAGGATTGTCTGAGCCCGGGGGTTTGAGACCAGCCTAGGCAACTTGGTGATACCTTGTCTCTACTACAAATCACAAAAAATTAGCCAGACTTAGTGGCGTGCACCAGTTGTTCCAGCTACTTAGAAGGTTGAGGTAGAAGGACCACCTGAGCCCAGCAGGTTGAGGCTTCCGTGGCCATGAGCAGCATACCACTGCAGTCCAGCCTGGGTGACAGGGTGAGACTCCATCTCAAAAAAAAAGACCAAACCAGTTACCAAAATGACTATTTTTTTTTACATTCCTATAGAAACATATGAAAATTCCAGTTTCTCTATTTTCTTACCAGCACTTGGTTTTGTTAGTTTTTCCCCACTTGGATATGTGCATAGGTGTATCTCATTGTAGTTTTAGCTATATTTTATCTAAAGTTTAATAATGTGAGTACCTTTTCATGTGAGTTTATCATCTACTTACATTCTTTTGTGAAGTATCTATGTAAGCTTTTACCTGTTAAAAATTATTTTTAATTGACAAATAATAGTTGTATATATTTATGAAATGGAATGTGATATTTTGACATATGTATGCATTGTGAAGTTATTATATACAGTTAATTAACCATCCCATAATGTTTGTTTCCTTATTATTGAATTTTAAGAGTTTCTTATATATTTTGGATACTGTTTCTTTTTTTATTAGAAAAATGTGGGGTACAATTCAGGTTAGGTATACAAACGTTGACTATGCAGTACCATTGTTGATGATGTAAGCCCCTCCTTCTCCTAGCAGTTTTCCTAAACTACCAGTCCCACCCTCCTCCCCTGAAAGTTTCCCACTACTGCCAATCCCTTTCTTATAGTATTATAATTGTTCAAGTTCTACTTATAAGTGAGAACATATGGTACTCTGTTCTTTGTTTCTGTGATAGATCACTAAGTATGATTGGCTCCAAATTCATCCAAGTTGCCGTGAAGTCCATATGTTTGTCTTTCTTTGTGGCTGCATAATATTCCATTGTGTATATGTACCATATATTTTGAATCCAGTCCAGCTTCCATGGACAACATGGTTGGTTCAATGTTTTTGCTACTGTAAATAGAGCTTCAACAAACATACATGTGCAGGTTTCTTGTTGTAGAATGATTTGAGTTCCTCCAGGTATATTCCCAATAGGGGAATTGCTGGGTCATATGGAAGGTCAATTTCTTGTTCTTTCAGAAATCGCCACACTATCTTCCAGAGAGGCTGCACTGGTTGGATTCCCACCAGCAGTGTAGAAGCATTCCTTTTTCTCTGCATCCTCACCAGCATCTGTTGTTGTTTGTTTTATTAATGATGGCCATTCTTACTGGGGTTAGGTGGTTTCTCAATGTAGTTTTGATTTGCATGTCTCTGATGATGAGTGAGGCTGAGCACTTTTTCATGTGTCTGTTGGCTGCCCATATATCCTTTTCCGAGAGGTGTCTATTCATGTGTTTTGGCACTTTTTAATGGGGAAGTTTGTTTTTTTTTTCCTTTCGGTGCATTTGCATTCCTTGCAGATACTAGATGTTAGGCCTTTGTCAGATATACAGTTGGCAATTTTTCCCCCCATTTTGTGGACTGTCTCCTTGCTCTCTTAATGGTTTCTTTTGCTTTGCAGAAGCTCATTAGTTTGACAAGGTTCCGCCTGTTTATCTTATTTCTTAAGGTATTGGCCTTTAGGGTTCTGAATAGGAATTGGTTGTCAGTTCCAATTTTCATAAGTGTGTCTTCTGTGTTCCCTTAGATTCTTATAGTTTGAGGTTTTAAGTTTAGGTCTTTGATCCATTTAGAGTAAATTTTTATGTATGGTGATAGATATGGGTCCTGTTTCAATCTTCTGTATGTGGTTAGTCAGTTTTCCCAGCACCATTTACTGAATAGGTTCTCCTCTCCCCAGTGGTTGTGGTTGGAGGTTTTACCAAAGATGAGTTGGTTGAGGAATTGAAGCTTTGCTTTCAGAATCTTTATTCTGTTTCCTGTTCCATTGGTCTATGTGCCTGTTCTTGTACCAATACCAGGCTGTTTTGATTACTATAGTCTTCTCACAAAGTGTGAAGTCTGGAAGTGTGATGCCTCCTGTTTTGTTTCTTTTGCTACAAATTGTTTTGGCTATTTGTAGTCATTTATGTTTCTATATGAATTTCTGTATTGTCATTTACAGGTCTGAGAAGAATGATGTTGGTAACTTAATGGGTATTGCATTGAATCTGTAGATTGCCTTCATAGGATGGACATTTTCACAATGTTGATTCTTCCTATCCATGAGCATGGAATATATTTCCATTTGTGTATGTCTTCTTGGATTTCTATGAGAAGTGTTTTGTAGTTCTCATTGCAAAGGTATTTCACTTCTCTGTTTAGGAAGATGCCGAGGTTTTTCATTTTTTTTTTTTTTTGTGGCTATTGTGAATGGGATTGTGCTCTTAATTTGGGTCTCTGCCTGCTTGTTGTTGGTGTATAGGAATGCAACTATCTTTTGCACATTTATTTTGTACCCTGAGATTTTGCCAAAGTCTTTTATCAGTGCAAGCAATTTTTTGACAGATTCTCTTGGATTTTCAAGGTACAGGGTCATATCATCAGCAAAGACGGCTAACTTTATTTCCTCTTTTCCTATTTGGATAACCCTGATTTCTTTCTCTTGTCTAATTGTTTGAACTAGGACTTCCAACACAATGTTGAACAAAAGAGGGGAGAGTGGGCAGCCTTGTCTTGTCCCAGTTTTCAGGCTAAATGTTTTCAATTTCTGTCCATTTAACAATATGTTAACTGTGGGTTTATCGTAGATTGCACTTACTATTTTGAGGTATGTTCCTTCTATTCCTAGGTATTTGAGGGTTTTTAACAAGAAAGAATGCTGGATTTTATTAAAAAAACTTTATTTTATTATAAAGATGTGGGGTACAATTCAGGGTTAGGTATACAAACCTTGATTATGAAGGTACCCTTGTTGATGAGGTATGCCCCTCCCTCCCCTAGCAGTTTTCCTCAACTGCCAATTTCAACCCCCTCCCCTGCATTTTTCTTTACTGCCAAATGCTTTCTTATAGTATTATAATTGTTTAAGGTCCACTTATGGGTGAGAACATATGGTACTCTGTTCTTTGTTTTTAACTCTCTCTTTGTTTACTGAGTTAATCATTTCATAATAGGCATCAATTCTTCCAAGATTCTTTCTGCCCTTCTATCTGAGATAATCAAGTTATCTAGGGCTCCCAGAATCCACTAATTAAAAAAATCCAAAATAAAGCTAATAAATTATAAATTTACATTGAAATGATAATGCTTTGAAAACCATAACCTGAACTTCCACTATATAGTAAGCCTCAGGAATTAATGGTGATAAATGTTTTTATCTGCAAGGATCTAATTGGTTATGGGATATCCAGGACCAAAATATATACTTCCTTCTGAAGTTTTTTTCTGTCTATAAGATCAGAAAAACTCTAACCTGACAAGTGAGTCTAATCTAAACTCAAGTTGCCTTCATGGGATTCATAGCCACTTGTCCAGTTCCCAGTTCTAAGCCCATTCTAGACACAGAGCCCTTAATGTAGTATAAGGAGATCAGACTCCTTGAGAAAAGACACTGAAGTGTGGCTACTTATATCAACAGGGAAGTGTATGAAGATGCTAGCAAGTTTCTATAAGACAACCACAGAACAGACTCTTAGGCTTTGTTGATTAAGTCATTATTTCTTTCAAGTCAAATCACTGTCTACTTTGCACCTTACATAGAACTTCTGGAAGACAATGCCCTTACAAGTCTTAAAAGTCCTTTTGTCTAGCTAAGAAAGTTACCAGTCACTAACTTAAATAGTTCAGAGGTCTTACAGCCATATCTTTCATTTGATCCTTAACCTGTGACTATTCCTTAAATTGCAGTTCTCATTTTAGGAAAGACTAGAAACAAGAAACATTTATTTTCTAAAAAGTTACTTTTATATTTTTCCTGAATTCTGCTTATGAACAGAATATTTCTCTCTTCCAATTCCTTATTATATTATATGTAGCTAAGAAAGTAATTTGACACTTTCAACATTCTACCTGGAAATCTCCTTAGCCAGTTCAGAATCATTTTCTATCTTCCAAGTTACTGCAGGTGACAATTTCACAAATTGTTTATCTACTACAAAATTCAGACCACCATCTTTCCAGAAGTTTCCCTTCTAGTCTCTGCTCACTTTGTTACCAAAGTCAATGCCACATGTTTTAGGTTTATCACAGCAACACCTCACTTTTAGGTACTGATTTTGGTTTCAGTCATCTAATTCTGAATAACAAACCACCCAAGAACAACAAGGCTTAAAAGCAAGCAAAAGAAATGTTATTTCTTATGATTATGTTGATTGACTGAAAGTTTCTCTTGCTGGATTTTTCTTGTTTTTCTGAGCTGTAACCAACTAGAAATAAAACAGGGATCTGGGCTTAACTGGGGCAACTGAGAAGACCGGACCTCTCTCTCCCTAAGGCCCTTCATTCACAAGGAGGTTAGGACAGGCTTCTTCACATGCACCCTCAGGGCAGTGTTCCAAGAGGGCTAGTCCTATTGCACAACATGCATTCTATTTAATAATTCCTTATTGTCCACTGCAAGTCACTTATCCAAACATGAGCCATTGTGAAAGGGTACTACACTGGACTTGGATACCTGGAGGCATGATTCACTAGGAGCCACTACCAGCAGTCTAGCAGATGTATGGGACTTAGGATCCAAACAGCATGAAAAGCCCAAGTAAACTGTACAGCAGAAACGGCTGGGTTTTCGTGTTACCTGGTCCTTCTGGTTTGCTTATTTTCTGTCATCACATGTTTATGGCTGAGCCAGAAATTTCTTATGATTAGTTAAAGAAGGAAGAAAAAACATGGGCCTTCTTTATTTATACAAAACAGAAGTAGATAGCTACTCAGAAAAGATGGTGAAGGGTAATTCCTCCAAGGGCAGGTATTTGGTGTTGTTTTAAAATTTTCCTATACTGTGAAAGGAAAGGTGGGCTGAGGTACACATACACCCTGATTTACATAACCAGGATTGGAAAACTGGTGATAATGTGATTATGAGTAAAAAGTACATTCATAGCCGGGCTTGGTGGCTCAGCCTGTAATCCCACGCCTTTAGGAGGCTGAGGTGAGTGCATTGCCTGAGGTCATGGGTTCGAGACCCGCCTGGGCAACGAGACCTCATCTCTACAATAAATCAAAAAAAATAAAAGTACATTCATGGGCCTCGATAAATGGACATAGACCTTAAAAATATTTGGGTCTTATATTAAAACCCACTGTCCCCTGCAGAGGACCCAGTATGGTACTATTCCTTGAGGAACCAGGTGGTCACATTATAAAAGTTTAATTACACTGGACTCTTCCTTCACACCCTCATTGCTTGAACAACTTCTGCCTTATTCACTATCATTATATTCCTCTAAACAATTGTCAATCTTGTATAGATAAGGTGTGGCAATAAGATCCTGCCAATAGGAATTTTCTGGTCTTACCACGTGTTCAGTCACCAAGAAACAATTGCTTAGTAGAATGGAGGAATGGTATTCTGAAGGCTCTTTCATGGTACCATCTGGGAGGCAGCACCCTGTGAGATATAGAATCTATCTTACTGGGTGTGGTAAATGCATTAAACTGGCAATTAATGCATGTGCTATCATTGGCATAACCAGAATTCACAGAATACATAACCAATAACCAGTGAAGCAAAGAGTAAGTGGCCCCATCACTAATTTACTAAATAACATTTGCTTCTCATCCCTACTAACCTTGGCTTGATGTCGCAGGAAGGAAAATATAATAGTAGTTCTGAAGCTTTAGAAGCTGAGATTGTGCCTGGCCTTTTGAAACTCCTTATGTGGCTAAACCCACAGGCAGAAAAGGGGTCCCTAGCTAATTGTGATAAATTCTGATTTCCAGAGAGAAACTGAGTTACTGTCTAGCATGAGCAAGACGGTCTATTTTTGAATTCAGGAAATTATCTGGGGTACCTGTTAATACTCCCTTGCTCAATAGTCCTAAAACCTGTGACAGCTTAATAATGACCATATCACCAAAGTTTCTCATTTTCTACAAGGAAAGTTGGGGTTACCTGTCCAGGTAAGAAGTTAATACTACTGATGTGCTGAGAGAAGGTAATGAGAACACAAGACAATGGTAGAAAGAGGCAGCACTATGATCTGAGCCCTTAGGACTAGCGAGAGATAAAGGCACTGTAGCAGTGGTGTAATATGGCACAAACAGGCTGGAGACCACAAGGATGAGCCTTATGTCAGTTTTATAATCTCTAGTCTTGGTGAGAAGAGTGTCCTGCAGAAGCCCTTCATCACAAAGCTAAACACATACGCACCTGCTCCAGGAGTTTGAGAAGATGGAAGGGAACCAGAGGAAGATGAAATGGTTGCAGACCCAGCTGCTGCCTCATACCAGTGAAGTGATTCAACAATCAGCAAAAATACATATCCCTTCGTGTTTCCATCAGAACTTCATTTTTATTTTTAATATGTATTTACTTGTTCATTCATCTCACATTTTATTTTAAAGATGTGGGGTACAATTTGGGATTAAGTACATAAGTGGTCATTGTACAGGTGAAGTTTGGGCCTTCCTTTGGTCCCCACTCACTCACAAGTGGACCCTGAACATTTGTCATAATACTATAGAAGGGGATTGGCAGTGGCCGGACACTGCCAGGGGAGGGAAAGGGGCACAAACTTCACTTTTAATACACTGTTTACTCATTATCATCTCATTTAATAAAATCTCTATGAAGTAGGTATGTGGTGAAAAGAATTCTAAGATACTCCCAAGATGCCCATCTGTGGTGCACACATTTCTCCTAGTTATCCAATTAAATTTCAACCTAGATACTGCTGTGAAGAGAATTTTTTAGGTATAATTAAGGTCCCAGATCAGTTGATGTTAAGATAAGGAGATTATATAGGTGGGCCTAACCTAGTCACATAAGCCTGTTTAAAAGAAAATAGTATCCTCTGGCTGGTAGCAGATGTCAGAGAACTAAAACATGAGAAGGATTTGATGCATCATTGCTGACTTGAAGATGGAAGGCCATGTAACAAGGAATTCAGATAGACTTTCATAGCAAAGGACAACCCCCACTGACAGTGAGGAAATAGGATTCAGTTCTACAACTGCAAGAAACCACATTCTGTCAATAAGAAGAATAAGCTTGGAAGTGCATTTTTACCCAGAACTTCCAGACAAAAACTCAGCCTGGTTGACACCTTGATTTCAGTATTGTGATAGTCTGAGCAAGAAACCCATGTATTCCGGCTGAACTTCTGACCCAGAACTATGACCTGACAAGTTGATATTTTTCTGACCCACAGAGCTATGACCTAATAAATTGATATATTTTTAAGCAGCTGTGTTCATAGTAATTTTTATGAAGCAGTAGAACACTAATACTAAGTATTATTATCATTCCTATTTTGGAAGGCCTAAAAAGTTAAGTAATTTTGCCAAGATAACTTGAATTTCTGAAGACTTCATTATTATTTTGTTGCCTCATGAAGCATCTGGGCAAAAATTCATCCTGATATTATCTTATTATATTGTATCCATTTTTCTCCTGAATTATATTTGCTTGAAAGTAATCATATAACTCCAAAATAAGTATGTGTCTTTCATTTTTATGGCACTAAGAATGGTATGTTTAATGTATGAGGCAGAATTGGAGAGCTAGGAACTAGGGCAAGAAACAAGTCAATAAGGTCAAAGTTGAAAAGCTACAGTTGGACTTCTGGCAAGATGGTGATGGGGCAGCATGGTCTGTGAGACCCTCTGTGAAAGTGAACACTCATAAAGAACCTAGCTCTCTCCCATGGGTTGCAGCTCCCATCTTCGGCAGCCTGCACTTCACAGGGAGCTCAGCCACCACCGCTGCCACTGCTCAAATATCACTTGCAGTCTGGGCCGCCACTGCAAACGTGGATGCCGTTGCTGCGGTCATTGCCTGCCCATTCCTGAGGTGACTCACAACTTTGAACTGTGAGGCCCCATAAGCAGGATCTACTGAGATCGCCACTGCCATGGCTGCTGCTGCCACTGCCACTGCTGTGTCACGACCCTCACCTGAAGCCAAGTTTGTGTAGCGCTACCCCCCATACAGGAAGTTGGCTACCGCTGCTGTGGATACCATCACTGGCTCCCTCCCTTCCTGGGCGACCTCTGAGCTACAGGCTTCAGCAGCTGCAGATAAAGGTCTACTGGAGTGGTGAGATAGCACCACCTGCTGGGGATCCAAGGTAACAGCATCAAAACGGGAATGACAGATGCTCTTCCTCCTTGATAAATAGACAAGGCCAGATCTCAGTAAAAGACTGGGCAGGGAGCCAAGGCCAGATCTCAGTAAAAGACTGGGCAGGGAGCCCATATCTGAACTGTTCTCCATAAGCAGGCCAGGGGCAACCTACCCTGACTGTGAACAATTCTACCAGCCTGCAAATACAGCTAGAAATCAGAGCTGAAAGGACATTGGACTTAAAAGGAAAAGTCTCAGAGTGTGCTTGGTTGGTTCGGTTAGTTTACTGACTTTAATCTATTCCTTTTTTTTTCTTCTTATTTCTCTGTAAACACCATCTTTGTATAGAGGAATATCACACCAATAAGGAGGTTGGTTAGTTTGTATATTAGCATCATTGTATGTTTCAGTTTTTTATGTGGTTGTTGGCTAGCTTTTGCTCGTGGTTAGTGTTTTCCTTTTTATTTGTTTCAGTATTTGTGTCTCTTTTCACTTGCTAGTCAGTACACTCATCTGTTATCCTCTTATTCCTCTTTCTCTCCACCCTCCTCTTCCCCCCACTGCCTGCTCCATTTCCTTCCCTCTGTTAACCTCATATTGCTTTCAAGGAGTAAACCTACAACCCCACTGCATGGACAGATTCCAAGGCAGTGGGAAGTGGGTTTCAGACTAACCACACAACTGTTGGTGCATACCAGGATCTGCAAAGAGATTTTGAATCACAGCTCTCCCCTTAATTAAATCTCAAAACTGTAAAAAAGACTGACCTCAACCTACAGTCCAACTCCAGAACTGAACAAAGCAAGAGGAAATATATTATGAAGAATCAAAGACTGAACAAACAGAAGTAAAAGCAACCCCTCCACCCCTGAATAACAGAATAAGAAGATGGGGAAGTGGAGGGAAGGGAAAAGCAGGGAGGAAAAATCTGCACAAATGAAGAAAAATGAAAAGAAGAATATAAGGCTCACACAGGCCATTGGGAGGTCAGAAACTGAGAAAACAGACTTCGGAACACAAACAGTGAAGAGCCCCCAGAATGACAGATCACTTGCAACAAACCCAGACATCAAGACATTAATAGAATAAAAAAATTGAGGAGAGACAAGAGGAAAATAGGAAGAAGCTGATGACAGAAATAACACCAGTAAAGAATACTGTGATGGAAATAAATAACAAACTAATAAGCATGGAAGGCAGAATTAGCCAAGCAGAAGAAAGAATCTCAGAGCTCAAAGACCAAAATACAGAACTAACCAAAACTGTCAAAAACATAAAAAAGAAGTTTAAAAAGACAGAACAAAACCTTCAAGAGATGAATGATTACTTCAAGAGACCCAATCTTAGAGTAATTGACCTTTCTGAGGCAGGAAGAAAGTCAGAGGTACACTGGAACAAACCAACTCCCAGACACATAATAATTCATCTAAACAAAGTAGCTATAAAAGAAAAAATCTTAAAGGCAGCAAGAGAAAAAGGTCAGACTACCTACCAGGGAAGATGAATTAGAATAGCAGCAGATTTATCTCCAGGCTAGGAGAACTTGGGGCCCTATCTTCGAAGATCAAAAAGATAAGCAATTTCAACCAAGAATAATCTACCCAACCAAACTAAGTTTCACTAGTGAGGAAGAAGTGAAATCTTTCCCAGATATTCAATCCCTAAGAACCTACGCAGTCACCAGACCACCTCTACAAGAAACACTTAAGAAAGTACTGAACAAAGAAGAAAAGGAAAAAAGAACAACAATGTTCTTCACAAGAGTACAGACAAAAGATGAAAAACACACATGAACCAACTCCAAAACCAAAAGAAAGACAACAAACAAACAGGAACAACAACTCTGTAAGAACCTTTTGACAGGGATCAACTCTCGCATTGCAATAATTAGCCTAAATTTGAATGTACTAAATGCACCACTGAAAAGACATAGAATGGCAAAATAGATAAAATATCACCAGGCAACAATTTATTGCCTTCAAGAAACTCACCTCACTAGAAAGGACACTCACAGACTCAAAGTAAGAGGATGGGGAAAAAACTTTCAGGCAAACAGAACACAAAAGAAAGGAGGAGTCACAAACTTAATTTCAGACAAAATACCCTTTAAGCTAACAAAAATTTTAAAAGATACAGAAGACCACTACATAATGATAAAAGGTTCAATCCATCAGCAAGAAATATCCATCTTAAACATATATGCACCCAACATAGAAGCACCAACGTTCATAAAGCAGCTTCTATGTAAACTCAAAAAGATATCAATCTAACACTATCATAGCTGGGGACTTCAATACCCTACTCACAACCCTAGACAGATTATCAGACAAAAATCAGCAATGAGATCCGGAACCTCAATGTCACTCTTGACCAAAAGGACTTAATTGATACCTACGGAACACTCCATCCAACAACCACAGAAAATACATTCTACTCACCACCACATAGAACGCATTCTAAGATCAACCACATACTTGGACATAAAACAAGCATAAGCAAATTTTAAAAGATTGAAATTTTGCCATGCACCTTCTTGGACCACAGTGGAATAAAAACAAACATCAACACCAACATGGTACCCCCAACCCACAAAGACATGGACACTAAGCAACATGATGCTAAACAACTCCTGGGTCAATGATGAAATCAAAACAGATATTAAAAGATATCTGGAAACAAATGAAAATAAAGAGACATCTTCTAAAATCTCTGGGATGCCATGAAAGCTGTAGTAAGAGGGGAATTCATATCTCTACAAACACACATGAAGAAAATAGAAGGATAACAAATTAACAGCCCCCTAAGAAAGCTGAAAAGCCACCTAAGAAAGCTGAAAAGCAAGACCACCAAAACTCTAACTTCAGCAGAAGAATCCAGATCACCAAAATAAAAGCCCAAATCTGGGACATAGAAGACAAAAAGATAATACAAAAAATCAATGAAACAAAAATCTGGTTCTTCGAAAGAATAAACAAGATCAATGATCCTCTAACTAGTCCCACCAAGAAAAAAAGAGAAAAACCCAAATAAACATAATCAGAAACACAAAAGATGAAATCACATACGATGCTGAAGAAACACAAAAGATCACTAGAGACTACTATGTAAACTTGTATGGAAGCAAACTTGAAAACCTTAAGGAAATGGAGAACTTTATGACATCACACAACCTGCCTAGGTTGAAACAAGAAGAAATTGAGACCCTAAATAGACCAATAACAATCAAGGAAATTGACTATGTCATAAGAAAACTATGTACAAAAAAAAAAAAACCCTGGACCAGATGACTTTCCAGCAGAATTCTACAAGAAATTTAAGAAGGAGGTGATACCAATCCTACTGAAGGTATTCCAGGTGATTGAGAAAGATGGAACTCTCCCCAAATCATTTTATGAAGCTAACATCATTTTGATACCCAAGCCAGGTAAAGACCCAACAAAGAAAGAGAACTACCAGCCAATATCTTTCATTAACATAGATGCTAAAATTCTCAACAAGATCCTAGCAAACTGGATTCAACAACACATCTAAAAAATCATCTATCAAGACCAAGGAGGTTTCATCCCTGGGATGCAAGCCTGGTCGAACATTTGTAAAACCATAAATGTAATTAAGTACATCAACAGATGTCAAAACAAAAACCACATGATTTTATCATTAGATGCAGAAAAAGCTTTTGATAAAATCCAGCACCCCTTCTTGATAAAAACCCTTGAACATCTAGGCCTACATGGAACATACCTCAAAATAGTAAAAGCCATCTATGAGAAACCCACAACCAGCATACTCCTAAATGGACAAAAATTGGAACCATTTCCCCTGAAAACTGGAACAAGACAAGGATGCCCACTCTCACCCCTCCTGTTCAACATAGTATTGGAAGTCCTGGCTAGAGCAATAAGAGAAGAGAAGGCAATCAGGGGTATCCAAATAGGAAAAGAGGAAGTCAAGTTATCTCTCTTTGCAGATGACATGATTGTATACCTTGAAAACCCAAGAGAATCTGTCAAACATCTCCTTATACTGATAAAGGACTTTGGCAAAATCTCAGGGTACAAAATAAATGTGCAAAAGAAATAGCATTTCTTTACACCAATAGTAAACAAACAGAAACTCAAATAAAAAGCACAATCCCGTTCACAATAGCCACAAAAAAAAAAAGAAATACCTTGGCATCTTCCTAACCAGAAACGTGAAAGACCTTTACAATGAAAACTACAAAACACTGTTAAAAGAAATCAAAGATGACACAAACAAGTGAAAAAATATCCCATGCTCATGGATTGGAAGACTCAACATTGTGAAGTTGTCCATCCTACCTAAGGCAATCTACAGATTTAATGCAATACCCATCAAATTACCAGCAACATTCTTCTCAGACCTAAAAAAAAAAATACAGGAATTTATATGGAAACACAAATGACCAAGAATAGCCAGAACAATCCTCAGCAAAAAAAAAAACAAACAAACAAAGCAGGAGGTATCACATTACCAGACTTCAAACTTTACTATAAAGCTACAATCATCAAAACAACTTGGTACTGGTACAGGAAGAGGCATATAGACCAATGGAATAGAAATTGAGATTCCAGAAGCAAAACCTCAATTTCTCAACTAACTCATCTTCGACAAAGCCTCCACCACCTACCACTGGGGAGAGGAGAACCTATTCAGCAAATGGTGCTGGGAAAACTGACTGACCACATGCAGAAGACTCAAACAAGATCCCTATACACAAAAATTAACTCTAAATGGATCAGAGACCTAAATGTAAAACCTCAAACCATAAAAACCTTAGAAAATGCAGGACACGTCCTTGTGGAAATGGAACTGGTGTCCAATTCCTGAGCAATACCTGAAACACACAGGCCATAAGAGATAAGATAGACAAGTGGGACCTCATTAAACTGACAACCTTCTGCAAAGCCAAAGAAACCATCAAGCGAACAGGGAGACAGCACACAGATTTGGAAAATGTGTTTGCCAACTCCAGGCCTTACAAAGGCCTAACATCTTGGATCTACAAGGAACTCAAATGTGCTGAAAAGAAAAAAACCAAACAACCCCATTATAAAGTATGCATAGATATGAACAGACACTTCTCAAAGGAGGACATCCGAGCAGCCAACAGACACGTGAAGAAATGTTCAACCTTACTAATCATCAAGAAGATGCAAATCAAAACTACACCGAAATACCACCTAACTCCAGTCAGAATGGCAATTATCAATAACTCAAAAATAACAGATGCTGAAGAGGATGTAATGAAAAGGGAACACTGCCACACTGTTGGGAGTGTAAACTAGTGCAACCTCTATGGAAAGCAGTGTGGGGATTCCTAAAAGCTCTAAATATCAACCTCCCATATGACCCCACAATCCCCCTATTTGGATATATATCCTGAAGAACTCAAATCGCTCTTTAAAAAAGATACCTGCACACGTATGTTTATCGCAGCATTGTTCAAGATAGCAAGGATCTGGAACTAACCATGCTGTCCATCAAAAGTGGACTGGATTAAAATAATGTGGTACATATGCACAACGAAATACTACACATTCATAAAAAAGAACAAAATCATGAATTTCACAGCAACCTGGATGGAACTAGAGTCTATAATACTGAGTGATCTCTCACAGAAACAAAGATCTGAGTATCACATGTTCTCACTCATATAGTGGACCTTGAACATCTATCATAATACTAAAAGGAAAGGACTGACAGTGGTGGGAAACTATGGGGTGGGTAGGCAGGAGAGGGGAGGTGGGACTAACGGTAGTCAATATCTGTCTGGGGATGGGGAGATACCCCTTAATAACAAGGGTGCCTGAACGATGCATATTTGTTTACCTAACCCTTAACTTTACCCCACAATTTTAAAATAAAAAATTTAAAAAGAAAAAAAAGAAAGAAAAGCTACAGTTTTGAGGACAGTGGAAATTATTTCAAGAGGGTAAAAGGTAAGAGAAAAGTTGAAGATCTGAGAGTTAGTATAAAAGGTTTTGTCTTAATAAGAGACAGACTATTGAAGATTTGAAAGCAAGGGGAATGGAAACAAATTGACATGATTAGGAGGTAACGGCAACCTAGAGTGCCTCAACTGGGGGTCAGAGAAGGACTGATGGAAGTTAAAAAGGGACCAGATATTCTCTAAAATGACTTCCAGATCCTATGGTCTATAATTCTGTCATATTTACATTGTCTGTTTTTTGTCACTGTTCTCTTTCCTTCTGTTGGGTGGGTCTTGAGTCAGCAGACAAATAAAGTAGTGACAATAACTAGGGGACTTGAGGCCACAAATGAGATCTGTTCTTTGTTTGCCACAAGCAATCAATTACATGGATCTCAGTGTTAAATTATAGCATCACTACTCCATCCAGGCTGGGATGCTTCCTTTTTTGTGTGTAGGTTCTTTGGAGTTTTTAATGACGCTATATTCTATTCCTTCCACTTTAGTTCTAAATAAAGACAAAGTAGGAGGAAAGACCTACCTAAACAAATCACTGAGTGCTGAGAATTACTATGACAAGAGAAAGTGAATCCATTTCTATGGTTACCAAAGTTTCTTATGAGCCTACAAAAGATAATTTTACCACTATCTGTTTTCAACAAAGAGAGGACCAAACTTTTTTTGTGTTGTAATTAGAGGGTTATATAACATTTTTTGAACAGTTACTATTCACTAGACCCCTTTTCCTTCATATTCAAGGGGAAGCAGTTGATGCCAATGACTTGAGTTCCTTCTATTCTGGAGAGTGGTACAATGGAGTGTCCAACTTCCCCTCCTCCAGCCCTATATTAAATCCCTTTCTGAATATGAATTAATGTACTGTATTCTGAGTCAGGGTACCAGAGTGGGTGGAAATAGGTGTTAGGTTCCAACAGACAAAGTCTAGCATAGCATCCTTCTGGTCACAATAACTGATTCAGGGATGGGATTCATTAACTAATCAGAGAAAAGAAGAAGCATTCTCAGCATTTTACTGGTACTACAAGAGGTAACTTGAAACTGGATTGAAGTCATAGTGGACTTGAAACTGGGTGGATACAAATCTAGAATCACTTGAAAACACACAATCCTCAGTTTTCTTAAAATTACAGATGGTGAGCACCATCGACTAACAAATAAATTACCTTGGGGTATAAAATGCAGGGGAGGCTGCTTTCTGGGGTCCTTCAGCAACAGTTCAAGTAGGGTATGCAAAGATGAAATTTCATCCACCCTGGGGAGCTTTCCCCAGTAATAAGTCCACTTTCTGTAACTTGTGTGTGAGAGTGTTCTATCTCAAAGGTCTCAGGTGAGAAGTAAAAGTATAGCTCAAGTTGTAGTGCGCTGAAGTGGTAGCCAATGCACAATAAATCTATTCGTCATTATGCTACATAGTAGTCCCAATAATCCTATGCAGTATCAACTCCATTTATGAGTTGTGCCACCCATCAAAGGGCTTGTTGACCTAGCTGCTGGAATTGTGTTATGTAGACAGCACTTAGCTGTCAGATGCAGAAACCTGCCCAGCCCAAAATCATGCTCTTGCCAGGCTAATCACATCCAGTGACTGAGCTGGTGGAAGCCATGTGGGATCAATGGAGGACAACTCCAATGGACCATTTTAGCTTCAGAGCTCCCATGGGATTAGCAAAGGTGAGAGCCCTCTGCCTAGTTCTATTTCCTTTGATCCCACAGACATTTTGTCTCCTAGAAACATCCTTAAGAAGCCTCAAGCACAAAAAACTTCATCAAAGAGTCTTTTCCAGGAAAAAACTCATGTGCAACACCATTCCACAAAAATAATCAGGCAGGAAACTCCTAGCTAAACCCATCACTTACTGGGTGGCTGAGACTGCCTAAGTATTTGAGCCTCACTAAAATCACTATGGCTAATCAGGAATTTCAAGCTGAACTCTGAACTGTGTCTCTAAGAGGGATGGCAGGTAAGATCCCACCAGGAGACTTGTGGAAGCTTGGGAATGTCAGGTGAAAAGGAGCTCCACCTCTCCTGGAAGCAAGCAAGATCCAGACCCTTGACAACTGCACGGTGGCTATAGGAGATGACTCATAGCCAGTCACAATAGCACACAAAAGAAGGAACTTCATCTCATTCTCTCCTCCTCATATCTTCTTTGCAAGGATGGCGGTTAACAAAATACTCTGAGCATTTTATCAAATGATTAATCACAAAAAGAGCAATTTACCAATCCAACTTATTTTGGCCTTGAAAGTTTCTGTTGTGCGGATACCATGTTAATTAGAATTACTTCCAATAAGATGTACAAGAAAATGAGGTAGGTCTCTTTTATTCAAACTTTGCCATTGTCACCTCACATGGTCCTTTGGAATATTATATTCAGAGCTATTATAATTTTTAAAATTACATTTTAATGGATTCTTTGGGGGAAGACTATGATTAAAAAGGTTCTACCTGCTCAACAATGAAGTAATAAAACATTATATAAGAAAGAATCTATCAGATGAGTCTTCTAATTGCACTCATTTATCAAGCCATGGAATTAAAATAAAATACATAATTTCAAAATATTATATTTGTAATTTAAGATTAGTTGAAATCATGAATGTAGTTCCCAAGTAAGAGCACTGTTTAGAAGATGAAAGTGTATCAAGAAAAAAGGGAAGAACTAAGGAATTGGGAACAAAAGTTCTAAACACCAGCCTAAAAATGCCTAGCATGCTAGGAGGTAAAAAAATAATCTGAACACCCCCCCCAACCTTAGTAATGGATCTTAACCTTTTACACACCTAGAAATATTTCTTAAAACTGCATCTCCAAATGTATAATCAGTATCAAAAGCAGGAAAGACTAGAGCTGTTTATAAATATTCTCTAAATAAGAAACATGGGTGAAATCCATTCAGAACATTGGAAATAAAGTTGTAAAAGAGAATAATTTTAAAACTTCCTTCTTGATACTCTTTAAAATGTCCTTTTATAGCCAAATCCATTTTTAAAACTTATATATTCTTTTCTCCATTTATCGTTGTTCAGCTGTGTTGGG
>NW_007178610.1:0-17167 GCF_000164805.1 Carlito syrichta
CCAAGTTGTTAGTTAATAGTTGCTATGGTCACTAACTTGGTACATAGTCAATACTGCAAATTTTACCTTTAATAGTTTGTCACAAACTGCACCAATTTGTCAAGTTATTTTTCCTGGCGTTTGCCTGCTCTTGACCCGTGAGTTAATAAAAAATATTTAAACTCAGTTTGCTGGCATGACTTCTCACTTTCTCAGTCGTAACACATACTTATTATAAACCTCTGCAATCCTGCTACTATTATTTACTCAGGGGAAATGGAAGCCTTTGTTCACACAAGAATCTATAAGTGGATTTGGGGCCAATTTTATTCCTAAGAGTCCCAAATTGAAAGTAATACAAATGTCCACAAATGGGTGAACTGTTTTCATCTATACTATAGAATTCTAATTAGCAAGAAGTGAAACAACCTGTGATATATGCAACTACATGGATGAATCTGGAACACATTATGCCAAGTGAAAGGAGCAACACTCAAATGGCTATCTACTGTAAAATTCCAACAACCTTCTCAAGAAGGTGAGAATGAAACCAAAGGAACAGGAAATAGAACAGTGATTGCCAGGATCTGGGAAAGGGAGGAGAAATTTATCACAAAGAGGCAGCAGAGAATTTGGGGAATAGCATAACTGTTTTATATATTGATTTTGGCAATGGCTACAGGATTGTTTGTGTCTGTAAATACTCAGAGTTGCACAACTAAGAAGGACAATTATATGCAAATTACACTTCAGAAAACTTGACTTAAAATAAGGGAAGATAAAATTAAGACATTTCTAGATACACAAAAACATTGAAATAAATTATTATTAATATAGCTATGCTGCATTGCTAAAGGAAATCATTCAGGCCACAGGAAGATGATTTGGCTAATAATTTAGATTACAGGAAGGAATCAACAGACATAGAAATGGTGTGTGTATGTGAGTGTGTATGTTTATGTATTTATTTTGTTCTCTTTATTTATGAGTCATATGACTGTATTTTGGGTTTATTCTGCATATATGTGCAATATATATGACCACAAAGCATAACTGAGCTAGTCTCAAAAAAAATCTATATTGTGCTTGGCGTAAGGAAATATCAACTTAAATAATATTGTTTAAGGTGCATATTTTTATGCATTGTTAAAAGATTAACAACCAAAAAGATAAACCAGGCAAATACATGTAACTCAGATGTCAGTTGGAAAAATGAAAATTACATACTAAAGATATTTAAGAGAAAGAAAGTAGTAAAACAAGAATGGGACAAAAAATGGAAGAAAAGGATGGCAAATTGACAGGTCTAAATAAAATCATATTAATAATATCATTAAAAATGAATATACTAAATACTCTAACAAAAATAGCAACATTGTCAGACTGGTTTAAAAAATCAAGTCTTCTCTGCTTATAAAAGATGCACTTTAAATTCAAAGGCACACATTGGTTGAAAGTAAAAGGATAGAAAAAACAGCAGAAACATAAGAGGTTTTGAGTGGTTGTATTAAAATCAGACAAAGTAGACTTTAATATAAAGAACGTTACTAGAGACAAAGAGGGACGTTTTATTATGATGAATGGGTGAATACAGTAGGAAGGTAAAACAATCGTAAATTTGTGTGCATTTGACAATGAGCTGCAAAATATATGAAGCAAATACTGATAGAGTTGGAAAGAGAAATAGACAAATCAACAATTATAGTGGGGATTTAAACACTCTCTGTCAGTATTTGATAGAATATGTAAACTAGATATTGGCCTTTTGAACAAAATTATCAACTAACTTATCAACTATAGTGATAACTATAGTATGGACTACTCATCTGGGTAGACCATGTACTCAACCATAATAAAGTTCTGAAAAATGCAAACATTGAAATTAAGCAACATGTATTCTCTGAATCAAGAAGAGAAAGAGAGATGTGGGAAATTCTCAAGTATGTGGAAATAATAAAAAGAATGATCATGTAAATAAAACAAAACCTAATCAAAAGCTCAAGTGCCCATGCCATAGAGATAAAACATACAAGTGGGATCTCATCAAACCAAAAAGCTTCTGCAAAACCAAAGGAACCATCAAGAGAGCAGGGAGATAGCTCACAGAATGGGGAAAAAAAATATTTGCCAACTGTATATCTGACAAAGACCTAATACCTAGGATCTACAAGGAACTCAAACATGCCAAAAAGAATAAAACCAAGCAGTTCATTAAATAGTGGGCAAAAGATATGAATAGATACTTCTCAAAAGAAGACATATGAACAGATAGCAGATACATGAAAAATGCTCAGTCTCGCTAGTCATCAAAGAAATGCAAATTAAAACCACATTGAGATACCACCTAACTCCAGTCAGGATGGCCATCAACAATAACTCAGAAAACAACAGATACTGGGGAGGATGTGAGGAAAAAGGAAGACTTCTACACTGGTGGTGAAAGTGTAAACTACTACAACCTCTGTGGAAAACAGTGTGGCTATTTCCAAAAGATCTAAAAATTGACCTCCCATACAATCCAGCAATCCCCCTTCTGGGAATATACCCAGAGGAATTCAATCATTCTACAAAAAAGATATCTGCGCATGCATGTTTATTGCAGCACTATTCAGAATAGCAAAAACACGGAATCAACTGTGCTACCCAACAAAAGTAGACTGCATTTTAAAAATGTGGTCCATATAGATGATGGATTATTACATAGCCATAACAAAGGAAAAAAATTATGAACTTAACAGCAACTTGGATGGATTTAGAGTCTGTAATACTCAGTGATCTATCACAGAAACAAAGAACTGAGTACTACATGTTCTCATTCATAAGTGGACGCTGAAAAATTATCATACTATAAGAAAGGGATTAGCAGTAATAGGAAACTACCAGGGGAGGGAGCAGGAAGGCACACTTCATCAATAAGCATACCTGATCTCAAACCGGGTGATGTGGTGAAGAAAGTGAGGTCCAAACTTTACATATACAATGACCATTTGTACACCTAACCCTGAATTGCACCCCATGTCTTTAAAATAAAAAATTAAAATTTTTTTTTCCTTTAGAGACTGGCTGCAGTGCAGTGGCTTGATCATAGCCTCCTGAAGCCTCAAACTCTTGGCCTTAAGCAATCCTCCAGCTTCAGCCTCCTCAGTAGCTGAGACTACAGATGCACACCACCATACCTGGCTAAAAATTTTCCAAAATGTAGTTAAGTAATCTTATAAAGAAAAATATAGCTTTAAGAAAAGAAGAAAAATACAAATTAAGTGATCTAAGCTTCTACCTTAAGAAGCTAGAAAAAGAAGAGTAAATTAAATCCAAATACAAAAAAAGAAAATCATAAATTCAGAATGGAGATTTTAAAATGTAAAATAGATAAACAATAGAGAAAATCAATAATATCAAAGCTGTTTTTTTTGTTTTTTGGGGTTTTTTTTTGAGTTGGAGTCTCACTCTGTCGCCCAGACTGGAGTGCAGTGGCCGTTCCCAACCACCGCAGCCTCGACTTGCTGGGCTCCGGCGATCCTTCCGCCTTAGCCTTCCAAGTAGCCGGAATTACAGGCATGCGCTACCACACCCGGCTGATTTTTTTGATTTATTGTAGAGATGAGGTCTCGCTGCCCAGGCGGGTCTCGAACCCGCGGGCTCAGGCAATTCACTCACCTCAGCCCCCCAAGGCTCAGGATTACAGGCTGAGCGACAGAGCTCGGCAAAAGCTGGTTTTAAACAATTAAATATAGAATAAACTTTAGCTCATTGATCAAGAAAAAAGAGAAAAGACACATGATCAACACCTGGATGACTGAAATCACAACAGACATTAAAATAATAAAAGACTATTACAAATGATTTTATGTCAACAAATTTGACCACTTATGTGATATAGATAAATTCCTTAGAAAACAGAAACTATTGAGACTGACTCAAGGGAAAAAAAATGAAAATCTGACCAGCTCTGTATAAAGTTAAGTTAAATGAATTAGTAATTAAACACATCTTAACATGAAAAATAATAAAGGTAAGTTTGGTGGTGAGTTTTATTAAGGATTAAACAAAAGAAACAATACTAATTATTTTTCAGAAAAGAGAAAAAGAAAGAATAATTCTCCACTTATTTTATGAAACCAGTATTATTCTGATACAAAAGCCAGACGAAGGTCTCAAAAGAAAACTTGAGCAATGTGCAGTGGCTTGTGCCTGTAATCCTAGCACTTTTGGAGGTGGAGGTGAGAGTATTGCTTCCAGGGGTTCAAGACCAGCCCGTGCAACTTGGCAAGAACCCGTCTCTATAATAAATCAAAAAATTATTTGGGTGTTGTGGTTCATGCCTGTAGTTGCAGCTACTTAGATGTCAAAGACGGAAAGATCACCTGAAGTTGCAGTAGCTGTAAGTGTGCCACTACACTCCAGCCTAGATGACAGAGTGAGACTCTAACTCAAAAGAAAAAAGAGAGAAAGAAAGAAAGATAACTTTATGAACATAGATGTAAACGTGTTATTTTTTTTTAAATTAAAGATATGGGGCACAATTCAGGGCTGTGTATACAAATGTTCATTATGCAGTTACCCTTGTAGATGAGGTGTGTCCCTTCCTCTCCTGGCCGTTTTCCACTACTGCCAATCCCTTTCTTATATTATTAAGATAATTGTTCAAGGTCCGCTTATGAGTGAGAACATATGGTACTCTGTTCTTTGTTTCTGTGATAGATCACTGAGTATGATAGACTCTAAATCCATCCAAGTTGCTGCAAAATCTATATGTTTGTCCTTCTTTATGGCTGCATAATATTCCATTGTGTATATGTACCACATTTTAAAAATCCAGTCCAGCTTTGACAGGCAGCATGGTTGGTCCCATGTTTTTGCTACTTTGAATAGAGCAATGCAAATGTTTTAAATAAAATTTTAGTCAGTTAAATCTAGCAATATGTAAAAAATGATAATACACCAGGAGCACAATGATTTTATTTCAGGAACGCAAGGTTGGTTTAACATTCAAATGTCATTAGTGAAATGCACCCTTTATGGTAGCAGAATAGTGGCCTGCCAAAGATGTTATAAGTGTGTTACATGGCAAAGGAGACTTTGCAAATTTGACTAGAGTCTAGCATCTTGATATGAAAGATTATCCTGGATTATCTGAGTGGACCCACTGTAATCACAAATGTTCTTATAAGTAACAGAGGGATGCAAAGGATGGTATGACTTCAGAAGAGGAGGACAGAGGGATTTGATGTGAGACTTGGACCACGTTTTCTGGCTTTTAAGATGGAGGAAGAGGATCCTGAGCCAAGGAATGTGAGAGACCCTAGATGCTAGGAAGGGTAAGAAAATGAATTCATACCTATGTTTCCAGGAAGGAAAGCAGCCCTGCCAACATCTTGATTTTAGACCAGTGAGTCCTATTTCAGACTTATGAATTACAAATTTTTAAGTTAAGAAACTTGTTTTGTTTTAAGCCACTAATTTTTTAAATAATTCATCATAGCAGCAACACACTATATTAATGGAATAAAGGCAAAGCCCAAATGATCATCTCCATAGATACAGAAAAAAATGCGCTAAAATTCCACATATTTTTATGATAGCAAAACCAGATATAAAGGAAACTTCCTGAACCTAATGAAAAGCAACTTCCACAATCCCACAGTTAGCATCATATTTAATAGTAGAGGACTGAATGTTTTCTATCCAAGATAATTAACAAGGCAAGGCTGTCCACTTATCACTTATCTTCAACATTGTATTGGGAGTTTCCTAGCCAGTGCAATCTGACAAAGTAAAGAAACAGAAGGTCTACACATTGAGAAAGGGGGTAAGTTATTTTATTTGCAAAAGGCTTGATTTGGTATGTAGAAAATCCTGAGGAAAATACAAAAAATGTGCTAGAACCATCATGTGAATTTAGCCAGATTGTAGGATACTAGAGAAATATGTAGAAATAAATAAATCAAAATAAATTCCAATGATTTAAACATCAAATTAAAATTAATCTATTGGAAATGGCATATAAACCACAATATATTGAATTCATCTTACAAAAGATGTGCAAGGCCAGTATACCAAGACGTTCCAAACATTGGTGGGAGAAATTTAAAAAGCCAAAAGTAAATGGAGAATATAGCATGTTCATGACCTAGAAGATAATATTGTAAACATAACAATTCTGTTCAAATGGACCTACAGATTTCATGAACCTCAATGAAAATTCTAGCAAGCATTTTTAGAAATCAAGCTGATTCTGAAATTTATATGAAAAATTTCCTAGAATACCACAATGATTTTACAAATAACAAAGTCAGAGAAATACACTATTTTAAAACTTACTATAAAGGTGTATTACATATGTTCACGTATATACATAAAATAGAGCTAAGAAATCCAGAGGTAGACCAACTCTTCTATGGCTAATTTATATTTGACAAAGGTGCTAGGGGTTATATGACAGTCTTTTCAATAAATAATGCTGGAATTTCTGGACATCTATATAAAAAAAGGTGATTGAGTCAACTTACACACATACAAAATTTAATTCAAAATATAGATTTACGTACTAAGATCTAAGACTTGAAAACTTCTAGGAAAAGACTTAGAAGAATATTCATGTGCCTCTGGGTTGAGCAATTGTTTCTTAAATAGGGTAAAAAATAGCCCAAATCATACAAGAAAATATTAAAAATTGGACTTCACTTATAATTAAAAACTTTTACTCATCAAATGACACTATTAAGAAAATAACAAGGCAACCTTCAAATACATATCTGACAAAAAACTTGCATCAATAACACATTAAAACAATTTTATAACTCAATAATAAGACATATAATCCATGTATAAAAAATGGAGTAAAAACTAGGGACAGACACTTCACAAAATAATATATGTAAACTCAGACAAGCACATGAAAAATGTGATCATCCTTGGTTATTAAGGAATTGTCATTTAAATTTAGATAATTAGCTAAAATTTAAAAATCCATTATATCATTTTTTGGTGATATGGAATAATAGGAACTCTTTGTACTGCCAGTGGGAATGTAAAATGGTACAACCACTTTGGAAAACACTTTAATAGTTTCTTAAAAAGTTAAACATATAGCAATTTTACTCCTAGTTACCTACCTAAAAGAAATTTAAACCTATGTCTACACAAAGACTTGCACATGAATGCTCATTACATCATTATTCATAATACTTCCCAAATGGAAACAACCTTAGCATTCATCGACTGGTGAATAAATAAGAAGTGCCATATCCACACAGTGGGATACTACTCAGCACTAAAAAGGAATGACTAATTGACACATACAACAGCTTGAGTAAATCTCAAGTACAGCACACTAAGCAAAAGAGCCAGACATAGAAGACTTCATACTTCTTTCACTTCATAGATGATTCCACTCATCTAAAATTCCAGAAAAGCAGATCAGTGGTCATCTGAGGTTGGAGGTGAAGACAAAAATTGACTGCAAAGGGACATAGGGGAACTGCCTTAGCTCTTCCTAACCTCCAACTTGGGAGCTAAGACCCCATGGTTGTGTAAGGGAACAGTACATCTTAAGGAGGTGCTGAACAGCTGCTCTTGGCTCTCAGCCCTGGCCTGGGGAATTCCAGCCTCCATTCTGCACCCCAAACTGCTGGCGGCACACCAAATGCAGCACCCAGCTATATCACTGATTCTCAGTGCCTGACACCAGACACAGACCACTATAACCCATCATAGTGGATCATCCACAGAACTGGATAAGTGGAGAGAAAGGACAGGTGGAGAGAAAAGATTGGTGAAAAAGGAGCCACCCACTGCAGGCATTTTCTAGGCAGAGATTCCCCATTGGCCTCCATCTATGAGAAGCCTCCACCTTGGTTTCTAAAGTAACCTCACCAAACAGGAGACAGAAGGCCCTCCCCTATGCTTAATCAGACACAGACAATTCAGTCCTGTGGCAGACCTCACAGACAGCAAGCCAAAGGAACCAACCCAAGCTTTGAGTAAATCTATCTGCCTGCAATGAGAACAAAGGGGAGAAGCTAGAGATCATAGCTGAAGGGACTTTAGACTCTCAGGAAAGACTTCAGAGCTAGTCTGGTTTTTTATTTTGATTTTATTGTTTTGACTGTTTGTTTTGTTCACTTTTGTTTGCTTTTTGAGATAGACTACTTGTTTGTGTTGGGGAAAAGCACATCAAAAGGCACAAGTTCATTGGACTGTCTTTGTGTGATTACTGGAATGCCTTAGGGAATCTTGTTGGTTTGTTTGTTTTTTACTCTTTTATGGCCCTGTGTCTCTTTTCATTCATTAGTTGGTATGTATGTTTGTTTTCCCTCTTGCTCATCTCTCTCTCCAACTTCCTCTTGACCTCCCTCATTCCATTATTTTCATTTTTTTTTAACGTCCTTTCATTCCAGGGAGCAAACTTAAACCCCACTGCATGGACAGATTGTAAGGCATTGGGAAGTGGGTTTCAGTGTGCCCATATACCTGTTGGTGGATACTGGAAACTGCAGATAGATTCTGAATCACAGCTTCCACCTCAATTAAATTTCAAAACTGCCAAAAGTGCAGCCCCAGCCCACAGTTCAACCTCAAAAGTGAACAAAATCAGAGGATGCTCATAAGGAAGAACAGGAGATTGAACAAAAAGAAGTAAAAGCAACTCCACATTGCCTGAAAAACAGAATTAAAGAATGGTAGGAAAAGGGGGAGAGAAAATCTACACAAATGAAGAAAAACCAAAAGAAGTATATGGGTCTCTCCCAGATCCCTGGAAGATCAGACACTGAGAAAACTGACTTCGGAATGCAAACAATGAAGAGCCCCCAGAGTGACTGGTCTCAAACTACAAACCCAGATATCAAGACATTAATGGAGAGATTAAAAAGAATTGAGGAGAGACAAGAGAAAACTAGGAAGAAGTTGATAACTGAAATAACAGTAGTAAAGAATACTGTGAATGAAATAAATAACAAACTGATAAGCATGGAAAACAGAATTGGCCAAACAGAAGAAAGAATCTCAAAACTTGAGGAACAAAATACAGAACTGACCCAAACTGCCAAAAACAGAAAAGAAGCTTGAAAAACAGAATAAAACATTCAAGAGGTGAGCAATTACTTCAAGAGACCAAACCTAAGAGTAATTGGACTTCCTGAGGCAGAAAGAGAGACAGAGACCATCCTGGAAGAAACATTCCAAGAAATTATTCAAGAAAACGTCCCTCATCTCATCAGTGATGTGAAAATTCAAACACAAGAGATTCAGAGAACGCCTGCAAGACAAAAAATGAGAAGACCAACTCCTAGACACATTATAATTTGCCTAAACAAAGTAGGTATAAATGAAAAAATCCTAAAAGCAGAAAGAGAAAAAGGTCAGATTACCTACCATGGAAGACCAATTAGAATAGCAGCAGGTAGGTTTATCTACAGAAATCCTTCAGGCTAGGAAAGCTTGGAGTCCAATCTTCAAAGTTCTAAAAGAAAAGCAATTTAAACCAAGAATAACCTACCCAGCCAAGCTAAGCTTCATCAGTGAGGGAGAATTGAAATCTTTCCCAGATATCCAGTCCCTAAGAACTTATGCTGCCACCAGACCACCTCTACAAGAAACTCTTAAGAAAATATTAAACACAGAAGAAAAGGATAAAGGGACAACAATATTCTTCACAAGAGTAAAGGAAAAAGATTAAAAACACACACTAGTGGATCTAGTACATCTATTGAAACACTATAAGAAAAGGATTGACAGTGGCAGGAAACAAAGGGGGGGACAGGGAGGGGAAGGAAGGTGGGATTAATGGTAGTCAATATCTCTCTTGGGACAGGGGGACACCCCTTATCAACAAGGGTGCCCGAACGATGCATATTTGTATACCTAACCCTTAACCATACCTCACAATTTTAAAATAAAAAAATACATTAAAACACACACACGCACACGCACACGCACACGCACACACACACACACACCAATGCCAAAACCAAAAGAAAGACAGCAAACAAACAGGAACAACAACAACAATTCCATAAGAACCTTATGATAGGGATCAACTCTCACATTTCAATAATTAACCTGAATGTGAATGGACTAAATGCACCACTGAAAAGACAAAGAATGGAAAAATGGATAAAATATCACCAGGCAACAATATATTGCCTTCAAGAGACTCATCTCACTAGAAAGGATACTCACAGACTCAAAGTAAGAGGATGGGAAACAAATTTACAAGCGAACGGAACACAAAAGAAAGGAGGAGTCATGATCTTAATCTCAGACAAAATACCCTTTAAGCTATCAAAAATTTAAAATGATACAGAAGGCCAATACATAATGATAAAAGGTTCAATCCATCAACAAGAAATATCCATCCTAAACATATATGCACCCAAAATAGGAGTGCCAACTTTCATAAAGCAGCTTCTAGGTAAACTCAAATAAGATACTGACTCTAACACTATCATAGCTGGGGACTTCAATACCCCACTCACAATCCTAGACATATCATCAGGACAAAAAAATCAGTCACGAGATCCAGAACCTCAATGTGACTCTTGACCAAATGGACTTGATTGATACCTACAGAACACTCCACCCAATGACCAAAGAATATACATTCTACTCATCACGGTATAGAATGAACTCTAAGATCGACCACATACTTGGCCATAAATCAAGCATAAACAAATTTCAAAAGATCTAAATTTTTCCATGCACCTTCTTGGACCACAGTGGAATAAAAACAAGCATCAACAACAACAAAGTTCCCCCCAGAACCAGTAAAGACATGGACACTAAACAACACGATGCTAAACAAATCCAGAGTCAATGATGAAATCAAAACAGAGATTAAAAGATAACTGAAAACAAATGAAAATGAAGAAACATCTTACCAAAATCTTTGGGATGCCATGAAAGCTGTAGTAAGAGGGGAATTCACATCTCTACAAATGCACATGAAGAAAATGGAAGGATCACAAATTTACAGCCTAACAAGTCACCTAAGGAAGCTGGAAAAACAAGACGGCCAAAACCTAGCTTCAGAAGAAGAATTCAGATCACCAAAATAAAAACCCAAAATCGAGACATAGAAAATAAAAAGATAATACAAAAATCAATGAAACAAAAAGCTGGTTCTTTGAAAGAATAAACAAGATCAATGGTTCCCTTGCATGACTAACCAATAAAAAAAGAAAAAAAGTCCAAATAAACACAATCAGAAACACAGAAGATGAAGTCACATCTGACCCTGAAGAAATACAAAAGATCATTAGAGACTACTATGTCTTGTATGGAAACAAACTTGAAAACCTTAAGGAAATGGAGGACTTTCTGATATCACACAATTTGGCTAGGTTGAAACAAGAAGAAATTGAGACCCTAAATAGACCAATAACAATCAATGAAATTGACCATATAATAAGAAAACTACCTACAAAAAAAAGCCCTGGACCAGATGGCTTTCCAGCAGAATTCTATAAGACATTTAAGGAAGAGCTGATACCAATCCTACTGAAAGTATTCCACGTGAATGAGAAAGATGGATCTCTCCCCAAATCATTTATGAAGCTAACATCACATTGATATCCAAACCAAGTAAAGATCCAACAAAGAAAGAGAACTACAGGCCAATATCTTTGATGAACATAGATGCTAAAAGTCCAAACAGGATCCTAGCAAACCGGATTCAACAGCACATCTCAAAAATCATCCATCATGACCAAGTAAGCTTCATCCCTGGTACGCAAGACTGATTCAACATTTGCAGGACCATAAATGCAAATAATTACATCAACAGATGGCAAAGCAAAAACCACATGATTATATCATTTGATGCAGAAAAATCTTTTGATAAAATAGAGCACCCCTTCTGATAAAAACCCTTCAACATCTAGGCATACATGGAACATACCTCAAAATAGTAAAAGCCATCTACGAGAAACCCACAGCCAGCATACTCCTAAACAGACAAAAATTGGAACTATTTCCCCTGAAAACTGGAACAAGACAGGGATGCCCACTTTCACCCCTCCTGTTCAATATAGTATAGGAAGTCCTGGCTAGAACAATCAGAAAAGAGGAGGCGATCAGGGGTATCCAAATAGGAAAAGAGGAAGTCAAGTTATCTCTCTTTTAAGACGACATGATTGTGTAACTTGAAAACCCAAGAGAATCTGTCAAAAGCCTCCTTACACTGATAAAGGACTTTGGCAAAGTCTCAGGGTATAAAATAAATGTGCAAAAGACAATTGCATTTCTTTACACCAATAATAACCAAACAGAAACCCAAATAAAAAGCACAATCCCATTCACAATAGCCACACACAAAAAAGAACTACCTTGGCATCTTCATAACCAGAGACGTGAAAGACCTTTACAATGAAAACTACAAAACACTGCTCAAAGAAATCAAAGATGACACAAACAAGTAGAAAAATATCCCATGCTCATGGATTGGAAGAATCAACTTTGTGAAGATGTCCATCTTACATAAGGCAATCTACAGATTTAATACAATACCCATCAAATTACCAGCAACATTCTTCTCAGATCTAGAAAAAATAATACAGGAATTCATATGGAAACACAGATGACCAAGAATAGCCAGAACAATCATCAGCAAAAAAAAAAGCAGTAGGAGTTATCACAAAACCAGACTTTAAACTTTACTATAAAGCTACAATCATCAAAACAGCTTGGTATTGGTATAAGAATAGGCCTATAGACCAATGGAATAGAATTGAGATTCCAGAAGCAAAACCTCAATTTCTCAACCAACTCATCTTCAACAAAGCCTCCAACACCCACCACTGGGGAGAGGAGAACCTATTCAGTAAACAGGGCTGGAAAAACTTGCTGACCACATGCAGAAGATTTATACAAGACTCCTATCTATCCCCATACACAAAAATTAACTCTAAATGGACCAGAGACCTAAATGTAAAACCTCAAACCATAAGAACTTTAGAAAATGCAGGACACCCCTTATGGAAGTTGGAACTGGCATCCAATTCCTGAGGAAAAACCAAAACACACGGGTCATAAGAGATAAGATAGACAAGTGGGACCTCATTAAACTGACAAGCTTCTGTAAAGTCAAAGAAACCCTCAAGAGAGCAGTGAGACAGCCCACAGACTGGGAAAAAGTATTTGCCAACTCCATGTATGACAAAGGCCTAACATCTAGGATCTACAAGAAACTCAAATGTGCTGAAAAGAAAAAAAAACCAAACAATCCCATTACAAAGTGGGCAAAAGATATGAACAGACACTCTCTCAAAAGAAGACATATGAGCAGCCAACAGATACATGTAAAAATGTTCAACCTCACTAGCCATCAAGGACATGCAAATTAAAACTACACTGAGATACCACCTAACTCCATTCAGAATGGCCGTTATCAATAACACAAAAAATAACAGATACTGGAGAGGATGTGGTGAAAAGGGAACACTCCTACACTGTTGGTGGGAGTGTAAACTAGTGCAGCCTCTGTGGAAATCAGTGTGGCAATTCTTAAAAGTTCTAAAAATTGACCTTCCATATGACCCCACAATCCCCCTACTGGGAATATACTCTGAAGAACTTAAATCACTCTTTTAAAAAGATATCTGCAAGTGAATGTTTATCGCAGTATTGTTCACAATAGCAAGATCATGGAACCAACCATGTTGTCCATCAAAAGAGGACTGGATTAAAAAAATGTGGTACATATGCACAATGGAATATTACCAAGTCATAAAAAAGAACAATATCATGAATTCCGGAGCAACCTGGATGGAATTAGAGTTTATAATACTGAGTGATCTCTTACAGAAACAAAGATCTGAGTATCGCATGTTCTCACTCATAAGTGGACCTTGAACAACTATCGTAATACTGTAAGAAAAGGATTGACAGTGTCAGAAAACTATCTGGGGGTAGGGAGGGGAAGGGAGTTGGGATTAATGGAAGTCAATATCTGTCTGAGGACAGGGGGTGCACCTCATCAACAAGGGTACCTGCACAATGCATATTTGTATACTTAACCCTTAACTGTATCCCACATTTTTAAAATAAAAAATATAGCCGGACTCGGTGGCTCAGCCTGTAATCCCACGCCTTTGGGAGGCTGAGGTGAGTGGATTGCCTGAGTCCGCGGGTTCGAGACCCGCCTGGGCAGCGAGACCTCACCTCTACAATAAATCAAAAAATCAGCCGGGTGTGGTAGCGTAAGCCTGTAATTCTGGCTACACAGAAGGCTGAGGCGGAAGGATCACTGGAGCCCAGCAGGTGAGGCTGCAGTGGCCGGGAGCAGCCACTGCACTCCAGTCTGGGACAGAGTGAGATTCCAACTCAAAAAAAAAAAGTTAAAAAAGTAGATATATCACTAAAACATAAAATATCTGACGTCATTCGATCTCAAAGTTAAGAACACAAGGCCTTGCCTTTGGACCTTGGAATACAGAGGAACCTTTGTTAAGCAAGATCTGCTTACTTATGGTGAGGACTTTCCAAAGGTTGAGAATACAACCTCATTATGGATCTTGGATAAAGTCACCCACTGTCCCCTCAGAAAGTTTTTCCATCTGTGCAAACTAATACCTCTTGGGAGTCTTCCTCCCTATGACTGGGTGAGCTCTGGGGTCAAGGGTCTGGAGCATTCTTCCTTGGAAAGTAGAGAGGTAAAGAAACCTAGGCTGATTAATGTGTTTCTTTCAGGACTTAAAAAAATTCAAGTATTCTACTTTAGACTGTTGATTAAAGGATATTGCTCAGAAAACCTTGAAACTATTTTGCATTTTGATCATTATAGTAAACCTGTTTTGAACAAAAATCATTAATGGATGCTAATTTATGTAAGAACACTTGCATGGTCAGAAAATCTCTTTATTTATCACTTATTAACGGAGTGGAAATAGTAACTGTACAGTGGAGATGCCACACAATTCCTTGCCTAAGTAACCAAAATGAAATTCTCAGAGGACCACAGTGGACATCATGGCCTCTAGTGTGATGGCCTGACAAGGATAAATCACCACCATGTAGATTTCCAGCCAGGGATGTATTACCTGAAATTGGACTAATTTGATTAAATCATTAGAAAATAAGTGGCTTATCGTCTTCAAAAATGTTAATGTCACAATCAAGGAAGGCCTAGGAAATATTCCAGATTTAAAAGGCTAGGGACACGGCAAATGCATGATATTCATGATCCTAAACTGGATCCTTCACTAGAGGGGAAAATTCTACAAAGGGTATTTCTTTCTTTCTTTTATTTTTTTTGACAAGTGAAAAATTGGAATATGGTCTGTATTAAGATAAAAGTATCTTATCAGTGTTAAATTTCCTGAATTGATAACGTCACTGTGGTATTTTAAGGAGAAAATCCTTGTTCTTAGGAAATACACTTCAAAGTGTTAAAAGGTAAAGAGGCATGATGTATGAAATCTACTTTCAAAAGTTTCAGAGAAAACAAATTGTGTGTGTGCACGTGTGTGTATATACAAAGTCACTAACTATGAGACTTTCCAAGAGATAATACGATAAAACAAATGTGCCAAGTACTAAAAATTGATGAACCTGAGTAAGGTATGCATGAGAATACTCGGTATTATTGTTGCAATATTTCTGTAAGTTCAATATTATTGTGAAGTTAAAAGACTTTTAATAACTGAGGAAAGATGCTAAATGGTAATGAGTGAAAGAAAGCTTGGAATTTAGAGACCTCAGGCTCTCATTAAAACCCCAGATAAAAACAGGGTTACTAGGAGGATAAGCTGGGGACAAACTCATGTGGTCTAGAGGGAAACATGGAGATATCCATTTTTTTATTGCTGCTGTCATTTGTAATATGGAGGCTTCACTGGGGCTAGTGAGAAGAATATAGTCAGGAAGTGCCAGTAAATCTGGCTTTTCTTGAAATTGAGCTCTTGGAGTTTGAGATAGTCAAGTGAGGGGTCATTGCTTCATTAGACTTGGGTGCCTACCAATGCCAACTCTAAATGAAAATGCCAAATTGTTATTATAAATAAGGGATCCCAAATGATGTTGGAGTTATTGTCTCCCTATAGTCGAGTGTCAGTGCCAGGGTCAGGTCAAGTACTGAAACACCATAAAACTCATACATTAAAAAATATGGTACATATATACAATGGAATATTATGCGGCCACAAAGAAGAACAAACATATGGACTTTGCAGCAAGTTGGATGGAATTAGAGTCTATCATACTCAGTCAGCGATAACAGAAACAAAGTACAGAGTACCATATGTTCTTACTCATAAACAGACTGTGAACAATTATCATAATACTATAAGAAAGGGATTGGCAGTAGTGGGAAACTGCCTGCGGGGGAGGAGATGGGATTGGCATTTGAGGGAAACTGCCTGGGGAAGGAGGGGCACATCTCATCAACAAGGATACCTGCATAATGAACACTTGTATACCTAACTCTGAATTGTATCCCACATATTTTAAATAAATAAATAACAGCAATAATAACAACAAAAATTACCAAAATCATACCTAAAGCACTTGCTGAGCTGCCAGGCATTAGGACAATGAGTTAAAGTGACAGTCACCATCAAGCCTTTATTCTCTGACTGTGACAGTGTCAGCAAGAGGCAGAAAAAGAGATGCCGACTCCCAGTGTTTCATTTTCCCCACAGAATGGCACCAAGTGAAGGTCAGTGTGATAGGAGCAAATGTGGACTGCTGAGGAGTCCCAAACCACAGGGACTCTTTATGGCTACAGAGGCTGGGGGCTGGAAGAAAAACAAAGGCTAGGAGTGGAAACAGGCTTGGTCAGAATGAATCAAAGTTGCTTAGCCAAATACCCTGACAAGAAGGTCTTGGTGGAGGTTTCTGGGCTGAGAAGCAGATATGTGCATGGGCAGGGCTGGCCCGGCAGGACCCCAATTGCTGCTATGGCTCCCTCCAGGGACTGCAATGCCCTCTCTGTGCACAAGTCGGGTGTGGGAAGGGCAGCTTCCCATGAGATGCCTGCCAGGAAAAGTCCTGGCATTGCCTATGGTAGGACCTGAAAGATCACACAATGGAGTTTGATCTGGAGCTAGACTCCTTATAGTTTTTGAGGAATATGGATGCAGCTGGAGACCATTGTATTAAGTGAACCATCAGAGAAACAAAGAACAAAATGCTGCCTGTTCGGTTCATAATGGGCTCTGATCACTGGTTGCATGAACACAAGGGTGGGATC
>NW_007178611.1:0-422 GCF_000164805.1 Carlito syrichta
GATCAGTGTATTTTGTACTTATTTTCATTGATTTTGCTTTATCTTGGATAATGCTTTCATATTTTTTTCTTGCTAAATTTCCTGATACTGAGGAAATGTCTGGAACTATAGTCTGTGATTTGAGAATCTTGATTTTCTATGATTGTCTAAAATGTTAATATCCACATAATAATTTCTAATGCCACTGACTTAGCAACACCAATTCTTCAATACTTGTGTAGAATGAACATGAATTGAGTATCATTTATGAATTCTCCTCATCCTTGATATCAACTGACTATCTTACTTCCTATTTTATATTGAGGATTGAACCATCAGAAGACTTTCATGTCTCCTCCCAAAACTACTCACACCAATCTCTGTGTCCTTGACTCTGCCCACCCTCCTGTTACTATAGATAAACTGTCCACACTCCTATCCAA
>NW_007178612.1:0-666 GCF_000164805.1 Carlito syrichta
GCAACACACCTATTGAGATACTTTTGCCATTGCTCAAAAACTTTGAACTTGTCAATTTGGATGCCTTTTAGTGCTTTCTATCATTTTCTTTGTTTTACCTCTTCCGCATTAGCAAAATATTTCCCTTTGAGGACTTTTTTCATCCATGGAAACAGACAAACAAAAAAGTCACTGGGGAAGAGATTGGGTGAATACAGCAGATGGGACAAGGGAGACATGTTATTTGGGGTCAAAAACTGCTGAACACTCAGCATGGAGTAGGTGGGTGCGTTGTCATGGTGGAAGAACCAGTCATCTGTTTGCCACCACTTGGGATGTTTCTTCACAAGTCATAACACAACTTTCTCAAAACATCCAGATTGAAAACTCTGACCATTTGATCCAAAACAACTTCCAAGAGTAGTACAAAAGCCCCATCCTCCAAAAGAAAATTCTGTTTGTTGTTATATAAATGAAATATATATATACATATATGTATATACATATATATATATATTCTTAGTAGTCTTTTGATAGTCACATTCTAGCAGAGATAAGAGCAGGATAGTGTGATTATTAATATTTTTACATCAAAAGACTGGGCTCCAAACCCACACGACAGACTTCTGACTTTTGATCTTTTGTCTGTCCTTTACACTTGCTACTCAATGTGTCATAAGCAGGAGC
>NW_007178613.1:0-342 GCF_000164805.1 Carlito syrichta
GTTAGCTAACTGTTTAAATCAGCTGGCCAGCAAGGTAGCGAGCTAGTTAGCTAACTATTTGAGTCAGCTGTCTATCTAGTAGCTAGCTAGTTAATTCACCTAATTAAGTCAACTGGCTAGCCAGCTGACTAGCTAGGTAGCGGGGTAGATAAGTCAGTTCACTAGCCAGCTGGATAGCTGGTTAATTCAGCTAGTTAAGTTAGCTGGTGAGCCAACTGGCAAGGTAGGTAGCTAGCTAGGTAAGTCAGCTAGATAACTACCTGGCTAGCTAGTGATGTATTCGAATTAAGTCAGCTGATTAGCCAACAGGCTAGCTGGTTAAGTCAACTAGTTTAGTCAGCT
>NW_007178614.1:0-718 GCF_000164805.1 Carlito syrichta
CAGCTGTTTAGGTAGGTAGCTAGCTAGATAAGTCAACTTTCAAGCCAGCAGGCTAGCTATTCAAGTCAGCTAGTTAAGTCAGCTGGCTAGCCTGCTGGCTATGTATGTAGCTAGCTAGCTAAGTGAGCTGGAAAGCCAGCTTACTAGCTTAAATCAACTAGGTAAACCAGTTGACTCACCTGCTAGCTAGATAGGCAGCCAGCTAGTTCTGTCAGCTGGATAGCCAGCTGACTAGCTGGTTATGTCAGATAGTTAAGTGAGGTGGAAACCAGCTGACTAGGTAGTTAAGTCAGCTTGTTAAGTCAGGTGGCTCTCCAACTGGTTAGTTAGTTAAAAAGATAGTTAAGGCAGATGGCTATCCATCAGGCTAGCTTGTTATTTCAGCTAGTTAAGTCAACTGGTTAGCTTGGAAGCTAGTTATATAAGTTAGCTAGTTATGTCAGCTAGCTAGCTAGTTAAGTCAGCTAGTTAAGTCAGCTGGCTTGTTAGATAGCTATGTAGCTAGCTAGTTAAGCCAGCAAGTTAAGCCAGCTGGCTAGCTAGGTAGCTAGCTGGTTAAGTCAGCTAGTGAAGTCAGCTTGTTAGCTACTTAATTCAGCAAGCTAAGTCAGCTGGCTAGCAGGTTGCCTCTGTGGGTAGCTAGCTAGTTAAGTCAGCTGGCTAGCCAGTTAGCTTGCTATTTAAGTAACCTAGTTAAGTCTGCTCGCTAGTTAGCTGG
>NW_007178615.1:0-642 GCF_000164805.1 Carlito syrichta
AACTTGTTAAGTCAGCTAGCTATCTCATTAGAAAACTAGTTCAGTCAGTTAGCTAAGTCAGCCAGCTAACCAGCTAGCTAGCTAAGTCAGTTAGCAAAATCAGCTAGCTCACTTGTTAGCTAAGTCAGCTACTTAAATCAGTTTCCTGACTAGTTAGTTAATTATGTCAGCTAGTTATACAGCTAGTTAAATAGTTAGCTAACTATTTAATTCATATAGTTAAGTTTGATAGCTAACTAGTTGAGTCTGCCATTTAAGTCAACTAAGTCAGTTTTCTAATTTTGTCAGCTGGTTAAGACAACCAGCTAGCTAGTTAACTAACAGGTTAAGTTAGTAGGTTGATTCAGGTAGTTAGCTAGTTAACTAACATATTAAGTCAGCTGGATGAGTCTGCTAGCTAGCAAATTAGGAAACGGGTTTAGTCAGCTGGTTGAGTAGGCTAGCTAGTTAGCTAATGAGTTATGTCAGCTGGATGAATCAACTAGCTACTGAGCTAGCTAACACTTTAAGTCAGCTGGTTGTGTCAGCTAGCTAGCTCATTAGTTAAGGAGTTAAGTAAGATAATGAAGTCACCTAGCTAGCATATTAGATAATGAGTAAGCTAACTAGTTAGCCAGCTGGTTAAGTCAGTTAGCTAGCTAG
>NW_007178616.1:0-839 GCF_000164805.1 Carlito syrichta
AATGGCAGAAGAGTTAGTGTTTTGTAAGGTAAAAACAAGGAAACACTATAATTTTAGAAAACAAATTGGTTAACATCATATTACTTCAGGATATTTTTCTTTTAAAGGCCAAAGCAAAGGGGGCTTCCTTATGTGGATTCATCTTGACCATACCCCTTCAGATTGGTTGCGGTGAATCTTCTATTTTCAGAAAAATTGGTCTGTTTGGTATTTTACCTGCTTCCTTGAAGTTTCAGTTTTATTTTGTAGTACTTAGCATGAATAACTCCATTTTTGGTTTGGTCTGTTGGGATCTAGTGTAGGAGCACAGTCTAAAGCAATGACCTCCTATAAATTGTATTTAACAATTCCCCAGTTTTGGTCAGACTTTCACATAAGTGAGAGTATAACGAAAACTTAAAGCATTGGCGTCACTCTCAATAACCATCATTCTGGGTTTTTAATCTCAATATGTCATTCATAGGTTAGATGTCCTCTTTATCATGAATTTTTTTTTTAATTTGTCTTTCTAGCTGGAGGGAGATCATTTGATATTCAGTAGATGGCTTCATGCAGTCGTTTAAAATTTCTGAAAGTACACAGCATACCAGAGAAACTACTATTATGATTATCGGGGGGATAATACCAAGAGTTTGGAATATGTTCCTTAATCAAGGCTTCCATGAAACAAATCAACTAAAATTGAACAGATTAAAGAATGAACCAGACCAAAAAAATCCACTTATTTTAACCAAGTGGCCTGTTGCTTAATTTTTTGCAACCAAGTCTCTAAAATAATAGACATATTTACCCATGTTCTATAAGAAGTGTCATCTACTGCACAGACTCTTCCCTGTTTG
>NW_007178617.1:0-655 GCF_000164805.1 Carlito syrichta
GAGAGTATAACGAAAACTTAAAGCATTGGCGTCACTCTCAATAACCATCATTCTGGGTTTTTAATCTCAATATGTCATTCATAGGTTAGATGTCCTCTTTATCATGAATTTTTTTTTTAATTTGTCTTTCTAGCTGGAGGGAGATCATTTGATATTCAGTAGATGGCTTCATGCAGTCGTTTAAAATTTCTGAAAGTACACAGCATACCAGAGAAACTACTATTATGATTATCGGGGGGATAATACCAAGAGTTTGGAATATGTTCCTTAATCAAGGCTTCCATGAAACAAATCAACTAAAATTGAACAGATTAAAGAATGAACCAGACCAAAAAAATCCACTTATTTTAACCAAGTGGCCTGTTGCTTAATTTTTTGCAACCAAGTCTCTAAAATAATAGACATATTTACCCATGTTCTATAAGAAGTGTCATCTACTGCACAGACTCTTCCCTGTTTGGCCAGCTGATAATCTAAAGCAATTCTACTATCTAGTATTACTTTTGTAAGATAATTCAAAGAAGTCTTCTCTGTAGCTATAGCATTTGCAGTATAATCTGCTATAGAAGCTATTGTGAGGGATAAATTCCTAATCACTGCTCCATTTATGTTTCTTCCAAACCACAAGAAAGGACCTAAAAAATGTTGCCCATCC
>NW_007178618.1:0-402 GCF_000164805.1 Carlito syrichta
CAGCTGGTAAGCCAACTGGCTAGCTAAGTGGCTGGCAAGTTATGCTGGCTGGTTAGCAGGATGGTCAGGTAGGTGACCAGCTAGTAAACCTGGCTGGCTAGCTGGCTGACCAGCAGATTGGCTGGCTAGTTAAGTCAGCTGGCTATACCACTGTCCAGCCAGGTGGCTGGTTCTTTAAGCCAGCTGGCTAGCCAGCTTGCCAAACCGCTAGCTAGCTAGCTGGCTGCCTAGGCAGCTAACCAGCCAGGTAGCTAGCTAGTTAAGTCAGTTGGCTAGCCATCTAGCCAACCAGGTAGCTGGTTAGTTAAGTCAGCTAGCAAGTCAGCTAACTATTCACCTAGCTTATTAAGTCACCTAGCTAATCAGATTGCTAGTGTGCTAGCTACTTAAGTCTGCTAACTA
>NW_007178619.1:0-630 GCF_000164805.1 Carlito syrichta
TGAAAATTGGCCTGGAGATTTCTCAGAGAACTAAGAGTGAATCTACCATTTGATCCAGCAATCTCACTACTTGGTATCTATCCTAAGGAACAGAGGTTGTTATACAAAAAAGACACTTGTGCTTGTGTGCTCATTACAGCACAATTTACAACTGCAAAGATGAGAAATCAATGTGAATGTACATTAATTGACCAGTAGATAATAAAAATTATATGTTTGTATGTGTGTATACATATAGTGCCAAAAATGTATACACATTTTAAAAGATGTTATCTGTGTATTACTTTTCGAATTAAATTACAGTAGAAATGTGTAGTAGGGTGAATTAAATTACAGTAGAAATGTGTAGTAGGGTGTTTGCTCAACTGTGCCTCCACCTTTTCTTTGACTGTCCTGCCTGTCGCATGATGACACTAGCACTTGTTTGATTAATACCATCTTTTGAGCGAACTTCATACTTAAAATGTGCATATATTTCTTGGCATATATATAATATGTATATAATGGAATAATATATGTAATATATATAGTGGAATACTATTCAGTCATAAAAAAGAGTGAAATAATGTTGTTTTGCAGCAACTTGGATGGAATTGGAGATCATCATACTAAGTGAAGTAATGCAGGAAT
>NW_007178620.1:0-1974 GCF_000164805.1 Carlito syrichta
CTGGCTAGCTGGATAGCTAGGTAGGTATCTAGCTAGTTAATTCAGCTGGCTAGCCAGCTGACTAGCTGGTTAAATCAGCTAGTTTATTCACCTGGCCAGCCAACTGGCTAGCTAGTTTAGTCAGATAGTTAAGTCAACTGGCTATGTAGTTAAGTCAGTTAGTTAAATCAGCTGGCAAACCAGCTGCCTCGCATGGCAGTTAGGTAGTTAAGTCCGCTGGATAGCTAGCTGGCTAGCATGTTAAAACATGTATTTAAGTCAGCTCGCTGGCTAGTTTAGCTAGGTAGTGATGTAGTTAAATCAGCTGGCAAGTCAGTGGAAAATGTAGGTAGGTACCTAGTTAAGTCAGCTGGCTAGCCATCAATCTATCTCGTTATGCCAGCTAGTTAAGTCTTTTGGTTATATAGGTGTCTAGCTAGATAGCTTGTTAAGTCTGCTGGCTATCCAGCTAGCTACTTCATTAAGTCAACTAGTTAAGTCAGTTGGCTAGGCTACTAGATAGCTAGTTAGGTAGGCAATTAAGTCACCTGGCTAGACAGCTGGCCAGCTAGTTAAGTCAGGTAGTTTAGTCACCTGGCTAATCAGCTGGTTAGCTAGTTAAGGCAGCACGTTAAGTCAGTTGTCTCGCCAGCTGGCTATCTAGTAAAAACTTGTTACAATGGATGTGTAGCCATCTGGCTCGCTAGTTATTTCAGCTAGTTAAGTCAGCTTGGTAGCTAGGCAGCTAGCTAGTTAAGCCAGCATGCTATGTCAGCTAGCTAGCTAGCTAAGTCAGCTAGTTGTCAACTAGCTATATGATAGCTAGCTAGGTAGCTAGCAAATTGAATCAGCTAGTTAAGTCACTTAGATTGCTAGTTAGCTAGTTAGTTAAGTCAACTGTTTAAGTCATCTGGGTAGCTAGTTAAGTCTGTTAGTTAAGGCAGTTGGAGAGCCAGCTGCCAAGCAGGATAGCTAGATTTAAGTCAGCTGGCTAGCCAGCTGTCTAGCTAGTTAAGTCACATACTTAACACAGCTCACTGGCCAGCAGGATATCTAGGTAGTTAGGTAGATAAGACAGCTTGAAAGCAAGCAAGCTATGTATGTAGGTAGCTAGTTAAGTCAGCTTGCTAGCCATCTGGCGTCAGGCTATGTTAGCTAGTTAAGTCACCTAGCTATCCAGCTGTCTAGCTAGGTAGCTAGCTAGTTAAGTGTGCTGGTTAGCCAGCTGTCTACTTTGTGAAATCAGCTAGTTAAGTCAGCTGGCTAGCCTGCTGGCTAGCTACGTAGCTAGGCAATTAAGTCATCTGGGTGTCCAGCTGGCTAGCTAGGCAGCTACCTAGTTATGTCAGCTGTCTAGTCAGCTTGCCAGCTAGTAAAGTCAAATAGTTAACTCAGCTGTCTAGCCAGCTGGCTAGCTAGGTAGCTTGCCAGCTAAGTCAGCTGGATACACAGCTGGCTAGCTAGAAAAGTCACCTCGTTAATTCAGCCAGTTGACTAGCTATGCAGCAAGCAAGTTAATTCAACTGGCTAGATAGCAGGACAGTTAGGTAATACAGCTAGTTAAGTTAGCTGTCTAGCCAACTATCTAGCTAGTTAGTGGCATAGTTAAGTCTGTTGCCTAGGCAGCTGGCTATCTAATTAATTCAGCTAGTAAAGGCACTTGCTATCCAGGTGATTAGAGAGGTAGAGAGCTACTTAAGTCACCTGGCTAGCCAGCTTGCTAGCTAGGTAGCTAGCTAATTATGTCAGTTGTCTAGCCAGTTAGCTAGCTAGTTTAGTCACCAAGTTAAGTCAGCTGACTAGGCATCTGGCTCCCTAGGTAGGCTGCTATTTAAGTTAGCTGGCTGGACAACTGGCTGGCAAGATATGTCACCTAGTTAATTCAGCTGGATAGCCAGCTGGATAGCTATTTAGAAAGCTAGTTAATTCAACTGGCTAGAAAGCAGGTCAGCTAGTTAAGACAGCTAGTTAAGTTAGCTAGTTAAGTCAGCTGGG
>NW_007178621.1:0-381 GCF_000164805.1 Carlito syrichta
AAAAATTGACTGATAATCTGTACTGCATTAAATGAAAAAATCTGCTATGCAAAAAGTAATTTAAGCTATTAAGAAAACAAGGTACATATTGGCAGAACCTATTTTAAAATATATATATTGGATTGTAGATTTTGTATCCAAATTATTCAATGAGCCCCTAAAATGAAACGATTAGAAAATAAACCACCAGAATAAAAATGGACCAAAGACCTTAGCAGACTCCTTCTATAAGATTTACAGGTGACAAATAAGCATTTGAAAAGATGCTCAACATCACATGTCATTCAGCAATTGCAAATAAAGGCAGTTATGTAATATTTTTGCACACTTATTTGACTAGACCTAATCCAGAATATTGACAATTCCCTAATGCTGGCAAGT
>NW_007178622.1:0-384 GCF_000164805.1 Carlito syrichta
AGCTAACTATTTAACTCACTGTATAATTAGCTGTCTTAACTAATTAGCTAACTAATTAGGGAGCAGACTTAAGTATCTGACTTAAATAGTTAGCTAAGTATTGAGCTAGCATACTTAGTTAGCTGACTTATCTCACTAGCTGGTTAGATAGCTTAATTAGGTATATGATTTAACTAGTTGGCTAACGAGACAGCTAGCTGACTTAACTAGTTGGTTAACTAGTTAGCTAACTGTTATAAGTAGTTGGTAAACGAGTTTGCTATCTGAATTAACAAGTTTGTTAACGTGTTAGCTAGGTGACTTAACTTGCTGGTTGACGAGTCTGCCAACTTGTTAGCTGGCTTAAAAAGATTGCCGACTTGTCGTCCGACGTTTTTGCAGTGT
>NW_007178623.1:0-610 GCF_000164805.1 Carlito syrichta
CCGCTGATTTGTTAGCTGAGTTAACTAGCTAGCTTACTAGCTAGCTGGCTATCTAGCTTACATAACTACTTAGCAAACAAGCTATCTAGCCGTCTAGCTAGCTAATTTAACTAGCTAGATACCTGGATAGTTAGCTGGCTAGCTGACTTAATTATCTAGCTGACTAGCTATTTGACTTAAATAGCTAGCTGAGTAGTTAGCTGACTTGCTATCTGACTTAACTAGCTAGCTGTCTAGCATGCTGACAAAGCAAGCTGACTAGATAGTTGGGGTGGCTAGCTGGCTAGCCAGCTTAATTAACTAGCTAGCTACGTGATTGGCTACAGCTTGCCAGCTGGCTTAAATAGCTAGCTACCTGGCTGACTAACTGGCTAGGCAGCCAGCTAGCTAGTTAGCAGGCTGGCTAGCTGGTTAGCCAGCCGGCTTAGTAAGCAGATAGCTGGCTGTAGAGTGGGAGAGTCAGTCAGCTTGACTAGCCAGCCACCCAGTTGGTCAACCATCTAGCCACCCGACTTAATTAACTGGCCACCTACCTGACCAACCTGCTAACTAGCCAGCTTAACTTGCCAGCCACCAAGCTAGCCAGTCGGCTAACTAGGTGACTTAACTA
>NW_007178624.1:0-974 GCF_000164805.1 Carlito syrichta
GAGAGGACCTGAGTGGATTGGAGATGAATGAAATGAAATGGAATGGAGAGGAATGGAAAGGAGAGGATTCGAATGCATTGTTATGCAGAGCAATGGAAAATACTTGAATGAAATATAATGGAATGGAATGGAATGAAATGGAATGGAAAGGGATGGAGAGGAATGGAATAGTACTGAATGTAGCAGAATTGAAAGGAATGGAACGTAATGGAAGATAAAGTATAGGAATGGAATGTAATGAAGAAGAGTGGAAGGGAAAGGATTGGAATGGAATCGAGAGGAATGGAAGGGAGTGGAGTAGTATGGATTGTAATAGAATGTAATGCACGGAGAGGAATGGAATGGAATGGAAAGGAATGGAATTGAATTGAATTGAATGGAATGTAAAGCATTGGAATGGAGAGGAATGGGATGGAATGGAACGAAATGGAATGGAATGGAGAGGACTGGAATGTTGGAGAGAAATGGAATGGAAAGGATTGGAACTGAATGGAATGTAAAGCAATGGAATGGAGAGGAATGGGATGGAATGGAACGGAATGGAATGGAAAGGAGAGGAATGCAATGGAATGGAGAGGAATGGAGTGGAATAGAGAGTAATAAAATGGAAAGGAATGGAGAGGAATGGAATGGAGATGATTTGAATGCAATGTAATGCACAGCAATGGATAGTACTGAATGGAATGGAATGAAATGGAATGGAGAGGAATGAAATGGAATGGAATGGAATGGAAAGGAATGGAGAGGAAATTAGAGGAATTTAATGGAGTGGAATGAATGGAATGGAGAAAATGGAAAAGAAAGGAATGGATTATAATTGAATGGAAAGGAAGGGAATGGAGTGCAATTGAATGAGGAGGACTGGAATGGAATGCAATGGAGAGGAATGGATTATAAGGCAACGGAATGGAATGGAATGGAGAACAAAGGAATGGAAGAAAATGGAATGGAAAGGAAAGTAAGAGGAAGGAATG
>NW_007178625.1:0-787 GCF_000164805.1 Carlito syrichta
CACTGAATGTAGCAGAATGGAATGGAATGGAACGTAATGATATGGAATGTAGAAGAATTGTGGGGAAAGGAATGGAATGGAATGGAGAAGAATGGAATGGGATGAAGAGAAATGGACTGGAGAATGGAAAAGAGAGGAATGGATTATAACTGAATGGAATGGAAGGTAATAGAGTGCAATGGAATGAGGAGGAAAGGAATGGAATGAAATGGAGAGGAATGGATTATAAGGGAATGGAATTGAATGGGATGGAATGGAATGAAAAGCAATGGAATGGTTGGGAATGGAATGGAAAGGAAAGGAAGAGGAAGGAATGGAATGGAAAACAGTGGAATGGAGTGGAAATGAAAAGAATGGAATGAAATGGAATGGAGAGTAAAGGAGAGGAATGGAATGGATTTGGGTGGAAAGGATTGCAATGGAGAGGAATGGAATAGAATGGTAGGGAATGGAATGGAGAGGAATGGACTGGAGAGTAATGGAATGGAAAGAAAGAAAGAGTAATTGAAAGGAATGGAATAGAGAAGAAATGAATGGAATTGCGAGGAATGGAATGAAATGGAGAGGAACGGAATGGAATGGAGAGAAATATAATGCAAGGGAGAGGAATTGAATTGAATGGAATGTAAAGGAATGGAATAGAGAGGCTGGAATAGAAATGAATGTATCAGAATGGAATGTAATGGAACGTAATGAAATGGAATGGAGAAGAATTGTGGGGAAAGGCATGAATGGAATGGAGAAGTATGGAATTGAATGAAGAGAAATGAAATGGAGAGGAATGGAA
>NW_007178626.1:0-431 GCF_000164805.1 Carlito syrichta
CTGGAATAGAAATGAATGTATCAGAATGGAATGTAATGGAACGTAATGAAATGGAATGGAGAAGAATTGTGGGGAAAGGAATGAATGGAATGGAGAAGTGTGGAATTGAATGAAGAGAAATTAAATGGAGAGGAATGGAATGAAATGAAATGGAAAGGATTAGAATACAGTAGAACGGAATGGAATCGAGGGAAATGGAGAGGAATGGATTGGAATGGTATGGAGATGGATGGAATGGAGAGGAATTGAATGGAATGGAGAGAAATCTAATACAATGGAGAGGAACTGAATTGAATGGAATGGAAAGAAATGGAATAGAGAGGAATTGGAAGGGAACTGAATGTAGCAGAATGGAATGAAATGGAACGTAATGAAATGGAATGGAGAAGAATAGTGGGGAAAGGAATGGAATGGAGAGAAATGGAATGGAA
>NW_007178627.1:0-2820 GCF_000164805.1 Carlito syrichta
TCGTGTAGCCAACAAAGTAGCTAGCTAGTTAAGTCAGCTGGCTAGCCAGCAGTCAACCAACTAGATAGACAGCTAGTTAAGTCTGCTAGCTAGCCAGTTAGCTAGTTAAGTGACCTAGCAAATCAGCTAACTATTCAGGTACCTAGTTAAGTCACCTAGCTAGTCAGGTCCCTAGTCATCTAGGTAGTTAATCAACTAGCTAGTCAGCTAGATAGTTACGTCTGCTAGTAAATCAGCTAGTTACTTAGCTAACTAGTTGGCTAGCAACTCTGCTAGCTGGTGAGCTAACAAGTGGGCTCCCTCGCCTTCCATCAGGTCAGCTAAATTTTAGGTTCACCCTCCTGCCAACTGGTCAGCAATTAGTCAGCTCACATGCCAGCCAACAGGTCAAATAACTTGTCAGCTTGCTTGCAGGGCAACAGTTTTATTAACTAGTTGGCTCGCTTGACAGCTGACTAGTTAAGTCAGCTCACTGGTAGGCTCATTAGATGGCCAACTAGTTATGACAGCGCATGCGTCAGCTCACTCGCCAACAGTCTAGTTAATTCGGCTCAAGAGTCAGCTCTCTCACCAGCCAACTAGTTAAGTCGGATCACCTGTCTGCTCACTCACTGGCCAACTAATTAAGTCAGTGAATTTTCAGCCTACTAGTCGGCCAACTAGTTAAGTCAACTAACCAATCAACCGACTAGGGGGCCAACATGTCAGCTGACAAGTTAGGTCAGCTAAATAGATGGCCGAGTAGTTAGTTCAGCAAACTACCCAGCCAAATACTTACCCAAACAAACGATGGGGCCAACTTCTCAGCCAACTATTTAACCAAGCTAAATAGTTATTTAGCTGGTTGAGTCAGCTGGCTATCCAGGTGGCTAGCAGGTTAAGTCAACTGGTTCTGTCTGCTGACTAGCCAGCTGGCTAGCTAGGTAGCAAGCTAGTTAAGTCAGCTGGCTAGCCAGCTGGCTATCTACTTTTGTCAGCTAGTTGAGTCAGTTGTCTAGCCAGCTGGCTAGCTGGTTAAGTCTGCTAGTTAAATCAAGTGGCTAGCTAAATGGCTAGCTAGGTATCTCACTAGTTGCATCAGCTGACTAATTAAGTCAGGTAGTTAAGTCAGCTGGCTCACCAATTGGCTAGGTAGGTAGCTAGGTAATAAAGTCAGCTGGCTAGCCAGCTGTCTAGCTAGTTAATTCAGTGAGTTAAGTGAGTTGGCTAGATGGCTGACTATCTGGCTGGCTACCTCAGTGGATAGCTTGCCAAACGAGCTGGCTAGCTGGATGACTATCTAGTTAAGTCAGCTAGTTAATAAGCTTGTTAGCCGGCAGGCTAGTTAGGTTGCTGGCAAGTTAAGCTGGCTGGTAATCATGCTGGTCATCAAGGTGGCCCGCTAGTTAAGCCAGCTGGATAGACAGCTGACCTGCAGGGTGGCTGACTAGTTAATCCAGCTGGCTATCTGACTGTTCAGCCATCCAGATGGCTATTTTAGTCAGCTGGCTAGCCACCTGGTCAGCCCACTAGCTAGTTGAACCAGCTGGCTAGCTGTGTAGACAACCAGTTAACAAGCTCGTTAAATCAGCTGGTTAGCCAGCTATCCAGCAAAGTAGTTAGTCAGCTAGTTAAGACAGCTAGCTAGCCAGCTAGCTAGTTAAATCAGCTAGCAGGTCAGCTAACTATTCAGCTAGCTAGTGAAGTCAGCAAGCTAGAGAGTTAGCTTGTTTGCTAGCTAGTTATATCAGCTAGATAGCCAGCTAGCTCGTCAGCTAGGTAGTTAAGTCAGCTAGCAAATCAGCTAGGTACTTAGCTAACTAGTCAGCTAGCAACTCAGCTATCTGGTCAGATAACTAGTGGGATCGCTCACTTTCCATCAGTTCAGCTAATTAGTGGGCTCGCTCGCCTGCAAACAGCTCAGCAAAATAGTCGACTTGCTCACCAGCCAACAGGTCAACTAAATTGTTGGCTCACTCGCAGGATAACAGGTCAGCTATTTAGTCAGCTTGCTCGCCAGCTGACTAGTTTAATCAGCTCACTGGTCGACTGGCTCACTGGCCGACTAGTTAAGGCAACTCTAATGTTGGCTCATTTGCTGACTGACTAACTCTTCTGACCATTCGGCTCACTCGCTAGCCAACTAAAGTCATCTGAACAGTCAACTCACTCACCGACCAAATCGTTAAGTCAGCTGACCAATCGACTCACTCACCATCTGACTAGTTAAATCAGTTCACCTGTAGGCTCACTTGCCAGCTGATAAGTAAGCTAACTGGTTGGCTGACTATCCAGCCAACAATTTAAATCAGCTAAACAATCAGCCCACTTGTTTACCAACTTGTCAGCTGACAAGTTAGGTCAGCTAAATAGTCGACCAACTAGTCACCCTACTAGTTAGATAAGCACACTAGCAAGTCAACTAGTTAACTGAGATAAATTGTGGGCCAACTCGTCAGTCAGCTTATTGACCAAGCTAACTACTTGGCAGACTAAATGGCTGACTTGCTAAGCCAGCTAACAAGTCAGCCGAGTAGTCAGCCAACGTGTTAAACCATATAAGTAGTCATTCACATCATCTGCCAACAAGTTAAGTCACCTAGCTAACTCGTTACCCAAATAATTAAGACAGCTAATTAACTCGTTTACCAAATAGTTAAAAAAGTTAGCTAACTCGTTAACCAACTCGTTAAGTCAGCTAGATATCTCATTCACCAACTTGTGAAGTAAGCTAGCTAAGTCAGCTAGCTAATTAGCTAGCTAGCAAAGTCAGATAGCTAAAACAGCTAGATCAGTAGTTAGCTAACTATTTAAGTCAGCTACTTAAGCCTGCTACCCTAA
>NW_007178628.1:0-927 GCF_000164805.1 Carlito syrichta
ATAGATAGCTAGGTAGCTAGCAAGTTATTACAGCTAGTAATGTCAGGTAGCTAAGTAGGTGGCTAGCTAGATAAGTCAGCTTGTTAGTGAGCACACTAGCTGTTTAATTTATCTAGCTGAGTCAGCTGGCAAGTCAGCTCCTAGTTGGTTAAGTCAGCTAGTTAATTCAGCTAGCCAGCCAGCTGACTAGATAGTTAAGTCAGCTAATTAACTCAGCTGGCCAGCCCATTGGCTAGCTAGGTAGCTAGCTAGTTAAGTCTGCTGGCTAGCCAGCTGCCTCTCAGGATATCTATCTAGTTAATTCAGCCCTCTGGTCAGCTGCTTAGCTAGTTAAGTCACCTAGTTAAGTCACTTATTTAAGTCAGCTGGGTGGCCAGCAGGATAACTGTGTGGTTAGGTAGTTAAGTTAGCTGGCATGCAAGCGGGATATGTAGGTAGGTAGCTAGTTAAGTCAGTTGGATATCCATTAGGCTATCTAGATATGTCAGCTAGTTAAGTCAGCTGGCTATCCAACTATCTAGCGAGGTAGCTAGCTAGTTAAGTCTGCTGGCTATCCAGCAGGCTACTTTGTTAAGTCAGCTAGTTAAGTCTGCTGGCTAGCTACTGAAGTGAGTTAGTTAAGTCTGCTGGCTAGCCAGCTACCTATCAGGATAGCTATCTAGTTAAGTCAGCCTGCTGGCCAGCTGCTTAGCTAGTTAAGTCACCTAGTTAAGTCACCTATTTAAGTCAGCTCAATGACCAGCAGGTTAGCCGTGTGTTTAGGTAGTTAAATCAGCTGGCATGCAAGTGGGCTATATAGGTAGGTAGCTAGTTAATTCTGTTGGCTAGCCATTAGGCTATCTAGTTATGTCAGCTAGTTAAGTCAGCTTGCTATCCAGCTGTCTAACGAGGTAGATAGCTAGTTAAGCCTGCTGGCTATCCAGCTGG
>NW_007178629.1:0-439 GCF_000164805.1 Carlito syrichta
CAGCTCAATGACCAGCAGTTTAGCTGTGTGTTTAGGTAGTTAAATCAGTTGGCATGCAAGTGGGCTATATAGGTAGGTAGCTAGTTAATTCTGTTGGCTAGCCATTAGGCTATCTAGTTATGTCAGCTAGTTAAGTCAGCTTGCTATCCAGCTGTCTAGTGAGGTAGATAGCTAGTTAAGCCTGCTGGCTATCCAGCTGGCTACTTCATTAAGTCAGTTAGTTAAGTCAGTTGGCTAGCTAGTTAAGTGAGTTATTAAGTCTGCTGGCTAGCCAGTTGCCTATCGGGACATCTATCTAGTTACGTCAGCCTGCTAGTCAGCTGCTTAGCTAGATAAGACACCTAGTTAAGTTACCTATTTAAGTCAGCTCAACAGCCAACAGGTTAGCTGTGTGGTTAGGTAGTTAAGTCAACTGGCATGAGAGCAGGGTATGTAGGTA
>NW_007178630.1:0-365 GCF_000164805.1 Carlito syrichta
GTTAAGTGAGCTGCCAAGTCAGCTTGCTAGCTTGAGTCAGCTAGGTAAGTGAATTGTCTAGTCATCTTGCTAGATAGGTAGCCAGCTAGTTAAGTCAGCTGACTTAATTCGCTAGCTACCTAGCTGGGGAGCTGGGAAGTAAGATGAATTAACTAGCTGACTTAAATAACTAGCCAGCTGGCTAGCCAGCTAGCTGTCTAACTAGTTAAGTCACCTAGTTAAGTCAGCTGATTAGCTAGGTAGCTAGGTAGTTAATTCAGCTGGCAAGCCAGTGGTATATGTCAGTAGCTAGCTAGTTAAGACATTTGCTAGTCACCTAGCTAGCTGGATATGTCAGCTAGTTAAGTCAGCGGGAAAGACAGCTG
>NW_007178631.1:0-359 GCF_000164805.1 Carlito syrichta
CAGACGAATGGAGAGGAATGGAATGGAATGGCATGGATTACAAGGGAATGGTGTAGTAAAGAATGGGAATGGAATGGAATGCAATGGAATGGAATGGAATGGAGAGGAAAGGCATACAATGGGACGGAAAGAAGTGGAATTGAATAGAGCGGAGTGTAATGGAATGGAATGGAATGGAAAGGATTGGAATGGAATCGAATGGAATTGAATGTAATGGAGTACAATGGTATGGAATAGAAGACACGAAAGGAATGGAATGGAATAGAAAGGAATGGAAAGAATGGAATGCAGATGAAGGAAAATGGAGAGGGATGCTATGGAATGAAAAGGAATAGAATGGAGCGGGAAGGAGAGGAAAA
>NW_007178632.1:0-397 GCF_000164805.1 Carlito syrichta
GAGGCACTAACTGCCTAGATGTTTGCCTAGGGGGAAGGAGTACTAGGAAGCACTCATGTTTATTTGAAAAAGTGCTATATTCTGGGCTCTGTTGTCTCTGTCTCTGCCACCCTTCTTCAGATGAGGAAGAGGTTGCGTAGAAAGGTGAAGGGACTGGCCTGAGAGCACACGGCCTGAGCTGGCAGAACCGGGGCTCCCAGGGGCACAGGAGTGCCGAAGCAGCCCATGAGTGTTGCTGAGGGCCGAGGGGTTCTGGACGGGACGGGCACCCCATCTCCCAGCCCGCGCTGCCCACACTGTGTTTGCAAACCGCATCATGACTGTTCAGGAGCAAGTGAAAGCGTCTTTATTTGGGTTCGGGACCATCCGAGGCTCTGAGAAGACACTTGATGGCTGC
>NW_007178633.1:0-1270 GCF_000164805.1 Carlito syrichta
TCTCCATTCTATTCCTCACCATTCCATTCTTTTCCATTCCATTCTTCTCCAGTTCTTTCCCCTCCATTCCATTCTTTTCTATTCCATTACTCTCCATTCCACTTCTTTCCTCTCCATTCAATTCCATTTATTCCATGTTACTCCATTAGATTCTTCTTTCCATTCATCCTCATTCCATTACACTGCTCTCCATTGCATTCCACCCCATTCCTCTCCATTCAATTCCTCTCCATACTATTCCACTCTATGTAATGTCTCTCCATTCTATTTCTCTCCTCTCCATTCCATTTAATAACTTTCCATTCCATTCCTTTCCATTCCATTCTTCTCCATTCCATTGCATTACATTACAGTCCATTGGATTCCATTCCTTGCTCTCTTCTCCTTTTCCTTACTTTCCTTTCCATTCCATTCCTCTCCATTCCATTTCATTCCTCTCCATTCCATTACATTCTATTCCATTCCATTCCCTTGGACTCCATTTGATTCTTCTCCATTCCAATTCTCTCCATTTCATTCCATTCCACTCCATTGCATTCCACTCCACTCTTCTCCATTCCATTCCTCTCAATTCTATTCCTCTAAATTATAATCCTCTCCATTCCATTCCTCTCTCTTCCATTCCATTCCTTTCCATTTCATTCTATTCAACTCCATTCCATTCCTCACCATTCCTTTCCATTCCATTCTGCTCCATTCCATTCATCTCTATTCCATTCCTGACCATACCATTCCTTTCCTTTCATCTCCACTCTATTCCTTTCCATTCATTTAGTCTCCATTGCATTCCCATCAATTCCATTGCATTCCATTTCATTTCTTTCCTCTCCATTGTTTTCGACTCTATTCCATTCCATGCTTCTCTATTCCACTCCATACCATTCCTTTCTAATCCATTCGGTTCCACTCCACTCCTTTCCTCTCCATTCGTTACATATCCATTCCAATCTTCTCCTTCCATTCCATTCCATTTTTTTCCATTACTCTCCATTCCATTCGAATCAGTTCCATTCTGACCGATTCCATTCTATTCCATACCATTCCATGCCTCTCCATTCCTTTATTTTCCATTGCAATCTATTGGATTCCATTCCATTCAACTCTTTTCCATTTCTATCCTCTTCATTCCTTTCCCTTGAGTTCCATTCCATTACTCTCCATTCATTTCCTGTATTCTCCATTCTATTGGTTTCCTCTCCATTCCATTATTCTCCATTCAATTCCATTCTATTCTATTTAACTCCATTCGAATCCTCTCCATTCCATTCCT
>NW_007178634.1:0-548 GCF_000164805.1 Carlito syrichta
TCCATTCCATTCTTCTCCATTCCATTGCATTACATTACAGTCCATTGGATTCCATTCCTTGCTCTCTTCTCCTTTTCTGTACTTTCCTTTCCATTCCATTCCTCTCCATGCCATTCCACTTTTCTGCAACCCATTCCATTCCCCTCCATTCCATTCCATGCTATTACACTCGCCCAATATTCTCCATTCCATTCCATTCCTCTCTATTTCATTCCATTCCATTCCTCTGCATTTCATTGCATTCCAATCCACTCCATTCCACTCCCCTCCATTCCATTTAATTCCAATTTTCTCCTTTCCATTCAATTACATTCCGTGCTCTCCATTCCTCTACATTCCATTTCATATCTCTCCATTGCCATTCCAATCCACTCCTCTCTGTTTCTTTCCATTCCGTTATTCTCCATTCCATTCTATTCCATTCCATTCTTCTCCATTCCATTCCGTCTCATTCCTCTTCATCCTATTGCTCTCCATTCTATTCCTCTAGATTCAATTCAATCTCTTTCCATTCCTTTCTATTCCTTGCCATTCGATTACTCTACTTT
>NW_007178635.1:0-1032 GCF_000164805.1 Carlito syrichta
GAGTAATTAAAAGGTGGGAGGTGACTACTGGGATCAACTTGTCATCACTGGCTAACTACCCTTCCGTTTCTTTCTTTTTAAAAAATGGAACCCTTAGCATCTGGATTTCAACAAGTCCTTTGGCTAGGCCCTCCAGTTATAGAACAAAGATGTGTGATTCCATAATTATGAAACAATGTGGATTCACAACTACATATCCACATAGGGGGCTCACACTGAGTTCACCTTTGGTCCCCACTGCCTATGAGCTCTTGTGAAAGAACCTACTCTGGGCTACCCTTAGGTCCTGCCTCTCCTTACCTCTCCTGGCCAAGCACCCCAGTCCTAGGTGTCAGGGTCAACATGAAGCACCTGACCAGCCAGACCAATAGAAGCCCCTTCCAAGGTATGTGGTCTGAAGACTCAGCAGAGAGAGGGACCATCCCAGAGACTTGGGCTGGACGGGGTGTCATGCCACATACATGCTAAGGTTAGGAAGTGGAGAATGGAACAGCCACTCAGGGACAAAAACAAGGCAATGTTGGGCAGAAAGATAGTCCTGTAGGCCTGCTATGATCCAAAAGCCTCCCTTAGAGTAAATACATGGAAGGCTCTGAAGCCAGACTGCCTGAGTTCCAATGCCGGGACAAGGACATATAGGACATGATTAATCAAGTGAAGATGGCATGAAAAAAGTCCAAATTCAAGATGATTCTATCCTTTCAAAAGGATTTTTTTTAATGACCATTATAAGGTTATCAGAGAACCACGAATATAGTGTCATTTCAGAGAGTAAGTTTTCATCATTTTGTAAATAGAAGAGTATTATTAAATCTGTTGCTATGAATACTTGCAGGGTAGTTAACTCCACTGACTTTAGCGTTCATAGGAAGATGTAGCTGAATTGTGGTTCTTAATGAGCTAGCCTTTTACTGGGAAGAAAAGTTAATAAACAAAAGTGAAAGTTATCTGAGATACTGTGACTTTCATTTTTGGAGCTATTCATGCATTATAACATTAAAACAGGTAGATACATGCCAAGTTCCTCATTTT
>NW_007178636.1:0-352 GCF_000164805.1 Carlito syrichta
GAATTGGAATGGAGTGGAATGGAATGGAATAGAATGCAGAGGACTGGAATAGGATGTAAAGGACAGGTATGGGGGAAATACAATGGAATGAAATGGAATGGAATGGAATGGAATGTAGAGGAATGGGATGGATGGAATGGAGAGGATGGAATGGAAAGGAATTGAGAATGGAATGAATGGAAAGGAATGGAATGGAATGGAATGGAATAGAATTGAATGGAACGGAACGGAATGGAGTTGAAAGGAAGGGAGTGGATTGGAAAGGAATGGGATGGAGTGGAACGGAATGGAAAGGAATGGAATGGAATTGAATGCAAAGGAATGGAATGGAGAAGAATGGAATGGAATGGAA
>NW_007178637.1:0-513 GCF_000164805.1 Carlito syrichta
CTGTCTCTGCAGGGGCCAGGAGCCTGGGAAGCACACTTCAGGATGCCTTTGCCCACAGGGCGCTGCCCACAAGATGCACCCGCATGAGGACCGGACGGCGAAAGGAAGGCAGAGTCACTCTCCCCTGTAGCAGCCACCAGCTGCCAGCCCGGGGACCTTAGCAGTGGGACCCCAAGTGTCCTGACCACTTTGATCCCCTGGAAGTCAGCCATGGGGAGGTAACCCGATGCCAGTGTGAGACCACCCAGCCCTTAGTGACAAGCACTTGTTGCTTGTATAAGATCCCGTTTTGTTGGGAGTATCTAGGGTGGTTTCTGTCTTCTTGTCTGGGGTCGTGTGATGTGAGAAAAAATCTGTGTTGGTCTCTGCCAGGTTCCTGATGCAGAGCACCCCTAAACCCAGGCATTGCCTGAGAGAGGGGTGCTGGGTGCATCTCCCGTCCTGACGAGTGGTCCTTGACCTGGTCCTGTCACAGAGCTGCTGATCCTTGGCATTTCCTGTGTGACAGGCATG
>NW_007178638.1:0-606 GCF_000164805.1 Carlito syrichta
AAGAAAACATAATGTAAGCTTTTGTGGGCATATGTGTGAGGGGGTTGAGGGTTGAAAATGTCTTATATAAACAAGTGAAAATTGAATAAACTTTGGAAGAGTTCTAAACTCGACCCAGGAAGTTGACCTGTGCCTTCTTCCTTCGCCGCGTCTGATTCTCTCACCTCAGGCCCTAACCCTTGTGTTGGAGCTGGACTCTAACACACAGTCATCTGGAAAGGTAGAGCGAACCAATCGGACCCTTAAAGACATCCTCACTAAACTATCCCTCGAACTACATCAAAACTGGGTCACCCTCCTTCCTTTGGCCCTCTTCTGCTTATGAGTTCTCCCAAAAAAACTGTCCCAACTCTCACCTTTTGAAGTAATGTATGGCCGTCCAACACTGCCTCCAGGAGTCCCCACCTCAACCCCTCTGACACCCACTCATATGCTTTACCCCCTCTTGTCTTTCATTTGTTCCCACACTTGGGAATATCAAAATCTCTTACCTGTTTCACCCAGTGGTCAAATCCCACCTCCCCTCCTCCCTGGACAGTGGGTCTGTCTCTCTGACCCAGAAACAAAGTCTCTTTTAAACCCAAAGTGGTCTGAACCTCTTCAGGT
>NW_007178639.1:0-318 GCF_000164805.1 Carlito syrichta
AATGGAATAACCTATTTTCCAAACATACCCTCACTCTTTCTGAAACCATGGTGCTGATAGGAAATACTGGTACTCATTTATTTATTAATTTATTTTTATTTTTTGAGTTGGAGTCTCACTCTGTTACCCAGGCTGGAGTGTAGTGGCACACTCACGGCCACCGCAGGGAGGACCTGCTGGGCTCCAGTAATCCTTCCGCCTCAACCTTCCAAGTAGCCGGAACTATAAGCATGCACTACCATGCCTGGCTAATTTTTGATTGTAGAGACAAGGTCTTGCCAAGTTGCTGGGGCTGGTCTCAAACCTGCGGGCTCAGGC
>NW_007178640.1:0-326 GCF_000164805.1 Carlito syrichta
ACTGGTCAGCCTACTGGCCGGCCAACTAGTTGAGTCAGCTAACCAATTGACCGACTAATCTGCCAACTTGTCAGTTGATATGTTAGCTCAGTTAGCTAGTCAGTTGACAAATTAGGACAGCTAACTAGTTTGCCAAAAAGTTGGCAGACTAGTTAGTTCAGCAAACCAGTATGCCAACTGGTTAACCGAGATAACTAGTGGGCCAACTCGTCAGTCAGCTAGTGAACCAAGCAAACGAGTCGGTTGACTAATCGGCCAATTTGTTAAACCAGCTAACAAGTCGGCCGAGTAGTCAGCCAATATGTTAAACCAGCTAAAATGTCAGC
>NW_007178641.1:0-350 GCF_000164805.1 Carlito syrichta
GTTGGTGCTTCTATGTTGAGTGCATATATGTTTAAGATGGATATTTCTTGTTGATGGATTAAACCTTTTATCATTATGTAGTGGCCTTCTGTATCTTTTTAAATGTTTAATAGCTTGATGGGTATTTTTTCTGAAATTAAGATTGCTACTCCTCCTTTCTTTTGTGTCCCGTTCACCTGTAAGTTTATTTCCCATCCTCTTACTTTGAGTCTGTGAGTGTCCTTTCTTGTGTGGTGAATCTCTTGAAGGCAATAGATTTTTGCCTGATGATACTTTATCCATTTTGCCATTATGTCTTTTCAGTGGTGCATCTAGTCCATTCACATTTAGGCTAATAATTGAAATGCAAG
>NW_007178642.1:0-310 GCF_000164805.1 Carlito syrichta
ATATCACTGAAACATGAGATGAGCTCGAAGTTTTTATTCTTGTTTATACCGCACCAAGACACCCTGAGAATTTTTTGCATTCTGGACTAGTGTATCACAGATTCCTTATTCTTCCTTAGCGAGGTACCGTGTAATGTCATGAATATGAGGACTCCCTTACCCCAGAACCCTGTTTAGAAACCCTGATTCTTGTTTTGCCATTAGCAAGATGTCATGTAGATAATCTGATGGAGGAACCGTGTAGAACAGATTTCTTATTTTTCCTTAGCTAGAGATCGTGTAGATTCTGTATATGAGGACTGCTGTTACC
>NW_007178643.1:0-503 GCF_000164805.1 Carlito syrichta
GGAGAGTAATTGAGAAAATGGAATGGAGTGGAATGTATTGGCATGGAGTTGAAAGGAGAGGAATGGAATGGAGTGGAATGGATTGGAATGGAGTGGAATGTATTGGCATGGAGTTGAAAGGAGAGGAATGAAATGGAGTGGAATGGATTGGAATGGAATGGAATGGAATGGAATGGAAAGGAATGGAGAGGAATGGAATGGAGAGGTATGGAACGAAATGAATTGGAATGGAAAGAAATGGAATGGAATGGAGAGGAATGGAATGGAATGGAGAGGAATGGAATCGAATGGAGAGGAAAGGAATGGAGAAGAATGGATGGAAGAGAAGGAATGTAAAGGAATGAATGGGAATGGAGAGGAATGAAATGCAATGGAATAGAATGGAATGGAGTGGAGTGGAGTGGAGATGAATGGAATTTAGGGGAAAGGAATTGAATGGAGAAGTATGGAATGGAGTGGATAGGAGAGGCATTGTGTGGATTTGAATGTAATTGAATGGAATA
>NW_007178644.1:0-507 GCF_000164805.1 Carlito syrichta
AATGGATTGGAAAAAATGGAATTGAATGACATGTAATGGAGAGGAATGGAATAGAATGGACAGAAATGGAATGGAATGGAGAGGAATGAAAATGGATGGAATGGAGAGCGCTGGATTGGAGACGATGGGAATGCAATGGAATGGAGAGGAATGTATTATTCTTGAATGGAATAGAATGGAATGGAATGGAGAGCAAAGAAAAGTAACTGAATGGAGAGGAATGGAAAGAATGGAATGGAATGGAAAGGAGAGGAATGGAATTGAATATAGAGGAAAGGAATGGAATGAAGAGTAATGGAATAGAATGGAATTAATAGGAATGGAATGGAGATGATAGGAATAAAAAGGAATATAGAGAAATGCATTATATTTGAATGGAATGAATTGGAATGCAATGTAATGGAGAGAAATGTAATAGAATGGAAATGAATGGAATGGAATAGAGAGGAAATGATAGGAATGGACTGGGGTGGAATGGATTATAAAGTGGTTAAGTGGAGAGGAGTG
>NW_007178645.1:0-538 GCF_000164805.1 Carlito syrichta
AAGAAAAGGAACTGAATGGAGAGGAATGGAAAGAATGGAATGGAATGGAAAGGAGAGGAATGGAATTGAATATAGAGGAAAGGAATGGAATGAAGAGTAATGGAATAGAATGGAATTAATAGGAATGGAATGGAGATGATAGGAATAAAAAGGAATATAGAGAAATGCATTATATTTGAATGGAATGAATTGGAATGCAATGTAATGGAGAGAAATGTAATAGAATGGAAATGAATGGAATGGAATAGAGAGGAAATGATAGGAATGGACTGGGGTGGAATGGATTATAAAGGGGTTAAGTGGAGAGGAGTGGAATGGAGTGTAATGGAAATGAGAGGAATGGAATAGAAAGGTGTGGAATGGAATGGAATGGAATGGAAAGGAATCGGTTGGAGTGGAGAGAAATGGAATGGAATGGAATGGAGAAAAATGGAATGAAAAGGTATGGAATGGAATGGAATGGAAAGGAATGGTTTGAAATGGAGAGGAATGGAATGGAATGGAGAGGAATGGAATGGAAAGGTATGGAATGGAATGG
>NW_007178646.1:0-786 GCF_000164805.1 Carlito syrichta
ATGGAATGGAAAGGAATCAGCTGGAGTGGAGAGAAATGGAATGGAATGAAATGGAGAAAAATGGAATGAAAAGGTATGGAATGGAATGGAATGGAAAGGAATGGTTTGGAATGGAGAGGAATGGAATGGAATGGAGAGGAATGGAATGGAAAGGTATGGAATGGAATCGAATGGAAAGGAATGGGTTGGAATGGAGAGGAATTGTGTGGAATGGCATTGAGTGGAATGGAATGGAGAGGAATGGAATGGAATGGAATGGAGAGGAACGGAAAGGAGAGGAATGGTGTGGAATGCAATGGAATTGAGAGGAATAGAATTGAATGAAAAAGAATGGAATGGAATGGAGAGAAATGGAATGGAATGGAGACGAATTGAATGGAATGAAATGGAAAGGAATTTAATGGAATGGCTTTGTGACAATGGAATGGAATGCAATGGAGAGTAATGGAATTGAGTGGAATGGAACGGGATGGAACGGAGAGGAATGGAAAGGTACTGAATGAAGATTTGAATTGAATGGAAAAGAATGGAATGGAAAGGAGAGGAATGGAAAAGAATTGAATAGAGGGAATACAATGGTGAGGAATGGAATAGAATCAAATAGAGTGAAATGCAAACGAATGGACAGGAATAAATGGAGTGGAATGGATGAAATGGAATGGAATGGAATGAGGAGGTATGGAAAAGAATGGAATGGAATTGAATGGAATGGAATGGAGAGAAATGGAATGAAATCATGAGTAATGTAAAGGAATGGAAAGTAATGGAAGGGAATGGAATAGAGAA
>NW_007178647.1:0-367 GCF_000164805.1 Carlito syrichta
AGGTATGGAATGTAATTGAGTGTAATGGAAAGGAATGGATTGGAATGGAGGGGAATGGAATGGAATGCAGAAGAATGAAATGGAATGTAATGGAGAGGATTGGAATGGAGAGAAATGGATGGAAAGATAGAATGGAATGGAATGAATTGGAATGGAGAGGTATGGAATGGAAGGGAATGGAGAGAAATGGAATGGAATGGAATGGAATCGATGGAGTGGAGAGAATTGGAATTGAATGGAATAAAAGGAACAGAATGGAAGGAAGAGGAATGGAATGGAGAGGAATGAAATGGAAAGGTATGGAATGTAATTGAGAGAATTGGAATGGAATGGAATAAAAGGAACAGAATGGAAGGAAGAGGAATGG
>NW_007178648.1:0-387 GCF_000164805.1 Carlito syrichta
AATGGAATGCATTGGAATGGAGACGAATGAAATTGAGTGGAATCAAATAGAATAGAGAGAACTGGAGTGGAATGGAATGGAATGGAGAGGAATGGAAAGTAGAGAAATGGAATAGAAATGAATGGAAGGGAACGTTACAGGGAGGAACTGAAAAGAGAGGAATTGAATTGAGAGGAATGGAGTGCAATGGAAAGGAATGGAATGGAAGGGAGATGAATGGAATGAAATGGAGAGGATTCGGAATGGAATGGAGTGGAATGGAATGGAATGGCGTGGAATGCAGTAGAATGGAGAGGAATGGAATAGAATGGAGAGGAAATTAATGGCATGTAATGGTGTGGAATGGAATGGAATGGAATAGAGATTAATGGAATAAATGCAGTACAA
>NW_007178649.1:0-304 GCF_000164805.1 Carlito syrichta
AAGTAAGCTGGGTAAGTCACTTGGCTAGCCAGCTGGCTGGATATGTAGCCAGCTAGTTAAATCACCTGGCTAGCCAGCTGAATAGCTGGTTAAGTCAGCTAGTTAAGTCACCTAGCAACCTGTTGCCTAGCTAGTTAATTAAACTCATTAAGTCTGCTGGCTATCTAGCTGGTTAGCTAGTTAAAAAGCTAGTTAAGTCAGATGGCTAACCATCTGGCTAGCTATTTATTTCTGCTAGTTAAGTCAGATGGTTACCTAGGAATCAAGCTATATAAGTCAGCTAGTTATGTAGGCTAGGTAGCTT
>NW_007178650.1:0-473 GCF_000164805.1 Carlito syrichta
AGGTGGATAGCCAGCTGATTTAACTAGGTAGCTATCTACATAGTCTGCTGTCTTACCAGCCGACTTAACTACTTAACTATGTAGCTATACAGCTGGGTATTGAGCTTTCTTAAGTAAGTTATTTAACTACTTACTTAACTGGCTAGTCTTGTGAATTAACTAGCTAGCTACCCATCTAGGCAGCTGGCTTGCCTGCTGACTTAACTCACTGACTTAACTAGCTAGCAAACTAACTTAACTAGCGGACTTAACCAGCTAGCGACCAAGGTATTAAGCAGGCTTAACTAGCTAGATTACCTCGCTACCTAGCTAACTCTCTAACTAGCCAGCTGACTTAACTAGCTGACTTAGCTATTTAGCAGGCTGACATAACTATCTGTCTTGTATATCTTCCTTCCTAGCTAGCCAGCTGTTTTAACTAGCTGAAATAGCTAGCTAGCCAGAGAGCTACCCATCTGACTCAATTAGCTTTT
>NW_007178651.1:0-431 GCF_000164805.1 Carlito syrichta
AGGAATGGAATGGAATTGAATGGAGTGGAATGGGGAGGAATGGAAAGGAGTGAAATGGAATGGAATGGAGTGGAATGGAATGGAGAAAAATTTAATGAAACGGATAGGAATGGAAAGGACTGGAGTGGAATGGAGAGGAATGGATTGGGGTTGAATGGAATGGAAAGGAGAGGAATGGAATGGAGTGCAATGGAATGGAATGGATTGGAATTGAGAGGAATGGAATGGTGTGGAATGGAATGGAAAGGAGTGGAATGGAATGGAATGCAGAAGAATGGAATGGAATGGGGTGAAATGGAGAGGAATGGAATGGGTTGAATGGAATTGAATGGAATAGAACGGAATGGAATTGAAAGGAGTGAAATGGAGTTAATGGAGTGGACTAGAGAGGAATGGAATGGAGAGTAAAGGATGGTTTGGAATGGAATGGA
>NW_007178652.1:0-343 GCF_000164805.1 Carlito syrichta
CTAGCTGAGTTGATAGTCGACTAGTTAGCAATGTAACTAGCTGATTTGCTAGCTGATTAAACTAGATAGCTGACAAGGTAGCAGGCTATCTAGCTGAAATAATTAGCTAGCAAACAAGATATCTAGCTGTATACTCAGTGGCCTTAACTAGCTAGATAACTTGGCTAGTTAACTGGCTAGCTGACTTAGCTAGCAAGCTGACTAGCTAGCAGACTAGCTAGCTGACTTAACTAGCTAGCTGGCTAGCTAGCTGACTTAACAAGATGAGTTGGTAGTTGGCTGACTAGCTGACTAGCCAGCTGACATAATTAGCTAGCTACCTGGTGGGCTAGATGAATAGCTA
>NW_007178653.1:0-774 GCF_000164805.1 Carlito syrichta
CGACTGAGGACCAGAGAAATGCACATTCCTTATTCTTACTTAGCAATAGGCAGTGAAGTTTCCTTTATGTGAGGACTCCCATTACCCTGATTCCTACTTCAACAACCTGATTCGTGGGTACGTCTTAGGAAGACGGCCTGTGCTTTTTGGGATTGAGGACTCATTTAATGAAGATTCTTTATACTTCCTTAGCAATATGACGTGTAGTTTCCTGTATATGTCGACTTCCATTACCCAATTTCATGCTTCACTCTGCAGGATTCCGAGACAGTTCCTGGCGACCGAGAATTCCAGTTTTTTAGATATCAAGAGAAAGACGTCAATAATGTTCTTTGGGAACTGGAATCCAAGATTCATGGTTCCCCTACACAAGTCCTCCCCAAAATGTGCAATATTCCAAACCCAACACCCCAATTCCTACCTGCCCAGACACAAGAATTTTCTGTACTCTGAGGTCACCTGAATTGAAGAATTTTGTACCAATATACCTTTTGATTCTGGGGAATATGATTATGATCGTAGAGGGTCCCAGGAAAAGAAGTATTTCTGGGTCCAAATCCTTGATTACAACTAACAAGAGGAACAGAAAGATCCTGAGGTTCTGTAATGACAGATTTAGTGTACCCACGGAGCGAATAGCTCTGAAAATGTAGGGACCCAGAAGCCCACATTCCTGATTTAAACTTATCAAGAGGCCCTGTATATTCCATAAAATGAGAACTCCTAGAACCGGATTTCCTTTTTATTCTCAGTAAGATGCCCTGATTTTTCCTG
>NW_007178654.1:0-705 GCF_000164805.1 Carlito syrichta
TTCCAAACCCAACACCCCAATTCCTACCTGCCCAGACACAAGAATTTTCTGTACTCTGAGGTCACCTGAATTGAAGAATTTTGTACCAATATACCTTTTGATTCTGGGGAATATGATTATGATCGTAGAGGGTCCCAGGAAAAGAAGTATTTCTGGGGCCAAATCCTTGATTACAACTAACAAGAGGAACAGAAAGATCCTGAGGTTCTGTAATGACAGATTTAGTGTACCCACGGAGCGAATAGCTCTGAAAATGTAGGGACCCAGAAGCCCACATTCCTGATTTAAACTTATCAAGAGGCCCTGTATATTCCATAAAATGAGAACTCCTAGAACCGGATTTCCTTTTTATTCTCAGTAAGATGCCCTGATTTTTCCTGTCGATTTGAATCTAAATTCAGTATCACAAACGACAGATGCCCAGAAGTTTCCTAGGTTCGTCGATTCCATGATTCCTATTACCATTAAAAGTACATAGTAAACATTTGGCAAGTTTAAAATCATTGTCCCTTCTCAAAATGAAAAGAGACATGGAAGGGGAAGTATACCAGGGTTCACCTTAAGACCAGAGTCACATCCAAATATGGTAAGAAGATTCTTTTTATCCTGGAATCTGGCCTTACTTGTTCTGAGGAACCTAACGGTCTTGGAGTGCCCAATACCATTTACAACTTTAAGAGGACCAGAATGTTGCTGAAGTCCTGA
>NW_007178655.1:0-629 GCF_000164805.1 Carlito syrichta
GAATGGAATCTAGAGGAATGGAATGGAAAGGAATGGATTGGAATGGAATGTACTGGAGTGAATTGAAGAGGAATGGAATGGAATGGAGAGGAATGGAAAGGATGGAAAGGAATGCGATGTAATTGAAAGGAAGGAATGGAATGGAATGGTATGGAATGGTGAGGAAAGGAGAGGGGAGAAATGAAATGGAATGGGGTGGAATGGAATGATATGGAATTGAATAGAATGGGGTGACATGAAATGGAATGGCAAGGAATGGAATGGAATGGAAAGGAATGGACAGGAATGGAAAAGAATGGAATGGAATGGAATGGAACAGAGAGAGATGGACTGGAGAGGAATGGAACAGAATACAATGGAATGAAGAGAAGTGAAATGGAATGAAATGTATGGAGAGGTATCTAATGGAATGAAAAGGAAAGTAGAGAAATGGAATTGAATTGAATGGAATGGAGACGGATAGAATGGAATGGAACAGAATGGAGAGGAGTGGAATGGAAAAGAATTGAATGGAATGGAATGGAACTGAACGCAGAATAATTGAATGACGTGAAAAGGAATGCTGTGACGTGGAATGAAATGCATGAGAATGGAATGGAAACAAATGGAATGGAGTGGAATAGAGTGGA
>NW_007178656.1:0-1686 GCF_000164805.1 Carlito syrichta
GAGTGGAATGGAAAAGAATTGAATGGAATGGAATGGAACTGAACGCAGAATAATTGAATGACGTGAAAAGGAATGCTGTGACGTGGAATGAAATGCATGAGAATGGAATGGAAACAAATGGAATGGAGTGGAATAGAGTGGAATTTAATGGGATGGGATGGAGAGGAATGGAATGGAATGGAATGGAGGTGACTGGAATGGAGAGGAATGGAGAGGAATATTGTGCAATGGAATGGAAAGGAATGAATTTGCATGGAGAGGAATACCATGGAATGGAATGGAGAGGTATGGCATGGTATGGAATGGAATGTCATGGAATTGAAGGGAATGGAGAGGAATGGAATGGGATGGAATCAATTAGAAAGGCTAGGTATGGAAAAAATTTTTGGCAAGATGGTGATGACATAAGTGAACTGGTGAGATTCTCTGAACGTGAGTTCCCAAAAAGGCTATCACTTCGCTACCCCCATCCCCCAGCCCACCACCAACCGTGCTGGGGTCAGGCCCGGGAACTTCAATCCCACGCAAGGCCAGATATTGCGCCACTCCCCCCACTGCTGCCGTTCTACTCGTGTGTGGAAGTCTCCGGTCCCAGCCCCCTCCAGATCCCTCCCCGGCTGCACTGTCTCCAAGCCCGGGCACCCGGCATCAAGCCGCCAGTCACACAGGGAGACTCTGGGCACCTGCCCCTCAGACGCTGGATCCGTTTCTGGCTGAAGAACTTTGTAGGGTCCCAGCGCCACTCTCGCTGTTTAGAGCCTGCCCTTTGAAACTTTGGAGCTCTGGAACTCCGGGTCCACCCTGGCTGAGGCACTCAGCATGAGACCCCAAACCAGAGGACCCAGACAAGCGGAGAAAAACAGACCTGCTTAAACTGCCTTGCCATTCTCCAGGCAGAAACTTCCATTGCCCTGCCCACCTATCAACAAACTTTACCTCATTTCCTAAGGCCAGGTATTGCAGTGTGCGGGGAAGTTTTGGGTCCCTACTCCCTCCAGCTCTCTCCCCGGCCCGGCAACCGGCACCGCAGGTCACACAGGGAGGCTCTGAGTGCCCGCCCCTCAGAGACAGCGGTTCCATTACTGGCTGAAGTACTCTGTAGGGTCCCAGCGCCACTCTCGTCATTTACAGCCTGCCCTTTGGAACTTTGGAGCTCTGGAACTCCGGGTCCACCCTGGCTGAGGCACTCAGCATGAGACCCCAAGCCAGAGGACCCAGACAAGCGGAGAAAAACAGATCTGATTAAACTGCCTCGCCATTCTCCAGGCAGAGACTTCCATTGCCCCGCCCACCTAGCAACAAACTTTACCTCAGCTCCTAAGGCAACAGTGTGAAACAGGAGACAAAGCCCCACCCCTATGCTGCAACGAAAAACAAAAGGGAGAGGCTGGAATCGGAGATCACAGAAGTGACTCTAGTCTGATCGCTTATTTTGACTTATGATTTTATCATTGAAACTGTTGGTCTAGATTACGTTTGGTGTTTACCTTCTGACTTATACTGTTTCTTGATTTTTTTGGCCTGTCTCTGTTTAGCTATCAGTATTCTTTAGGGAATCTTTCTTACCTGTCTTTTTTCACTTCTTCCCAGCCCTGTGTCTCTCTCTCACCTGATAGTTGGTATGAATATCTGTTTTTCCCTCCTTGCACTTCTCTCTTTCGCTTATTTTGACTTAAGATTTTATCA
>NW_007178657.1:0-2418 GCF_000164805.1 Carlito syrichta
AATGCAATGGAATGGAGTGGAATGGAGAGGAATGGAATGGAATCAAATGGAATTGATTGGAATAGAGCGGAATGGATTGGAATGGAATGGAGATGAAAGGAGATGAATGGAATGGAATGGATGGAATGGAGAGGAATGGAATGGGATGGAATGGAGTGGAAATGAATGCAGAGTAATGGAATGGAATGGATTGGAGAGTTAACGGAATAGAATGGAATGGAATGGAATGGAGTGGAATGGAATGAACAGGAAAGGACGGCAATGCAATGCAATGGACTGGGATGGAGAGGAAAGGAATGGAATGAAATGGAATGGAGATAAGTGGCATACAATGGAATGGGATGAAGTTGAATAAAATGAAGAGGTGTGGAATGCAATGGAATGGCATGGAATGCGGTGGAGAGGATTGGAATGGAATGGAATGGAAGGGAATGGAATGGAGAGGAATGGAATGGAATGGAATGAAGTGGAGTGGAATAAAGGGATGGAATGGAGAGGAATGGAATGTAAAAGAGAAGAATGGAATGGAAGGGAATGAAGAGGAAGGGAATGGAATGGAATGCAGGGGAATGGAGAGTAATGGAATGTAATGAAGAGTAATGGAATGGAAAGGAGAGGAATGGAATGGAATGGAATGGAATGGAATGGATTAGAATGGAGAGGAATGGCATAGAATGGAATGGAATGAAGTGGAATGGAATGGACTGGGGTGAAATGGAGTAGAATGGAATGGAATGGAAAAGATGGGAATAGAATGGAATGGAATTGAATGGAATTGAATGGAGTGGAATGGAATGGAATGGAATGGACATGAAAGGAATGGAATGGAATGGATTGAAATGGAACGGAGAGGAATGGAACGGACTAGAGAGGAATGGAGTGGAATGTAGATGAATGGAAACGGAGAGGAATGCATTGGAATGGAGTGGGAAGGAGAGGAAAGGAATGCAGACGAATGGAATGGAATGGTATGGCATGGATTGCAATGGAATGGTGTGAAATGCAGAGGGACAAATTGAATGGAGAGGAAAGGCATAGAAAGGTATGTAATGAAGTGAAATTGAATGGAGTGGAGTGTAGAGGAATAGAAAGGATTGAAATGGACTGGAATGGGATTGAATGTAATGAAGTGCAACGGAATGAAATGGAAATGACACGATAGGGATGGAATGGAAGAGAATGCAGATGAATGGAAATGGAGAGGAATGCTATGGAATGGAAAGGAAAGGACTGGAGAGGGAAAGAGATGAAATGAATGCAGACTAAAGGAAGGGATGGAATGGAATGGATTGCAATGGAATGGTGTAGATGGCACAGGAATGGAATGGAAAGAAGAGGAATGGGATATAATGGAAAAAATTGAGGGGAATGGAATGGAATGCAATGGAATGGAGAGGAATGGAATGGAATAGATTGGAATGGGGAGGAATGGATTGGAATGGATGGAGATGAATGGAGAGGAATGGAATGGAATGAAATGGATGGAATGGAAAGGGGAGAAAAAGAATGCGGAGGAATGGAATGGAATGGAATAGAGACGAATAGAACGGAAAAGAGAGGAATGGAATGGAATGGAAACAAAAGGAAAGGAATGGAATGGAGTGTTATGTAATGGAGTGGAGTAGAATGATATAGAATAGAATGGAATGGAATGAATAGGAATGGCAAGGAATGGAATAGAATGGAGAGGAATGGAATGGAACAAAATGGAAAGGAACGGAATGGAATGTAATATAATGGAATGGACAGGAATGGAATGGAATGAAATGGAGAGGATTGGAAAGGAGAGGTATGGAATGGAAAGGAATGGAATGGACTATAATAGAGAGGAATGTAATAGAGAGGGATGAAATGGAAAGGAATACAATGGAGAGGAATGGAATGGAATGGAGAGGAACGGACAGGAAACAAATGGAATGGAATGGATTGCAATGGAATGGTGAAATGCAGAGGAATGGAATGGAATGGAGAGGAATGGATGGATTGGTATGGAATGGAGAGGAATTGAATAGAGAGGAATGGAATGGAGAGGAATAGAATGGAGTGGAATGGAGGGGAATTGAGAGAAATTGAATGGAGAGGAAAAGAGAGGAATGGAATGGGAAGGAATAGAATGAAGTGGAATGGAGAGAAATGGAATGGAATGGAATGGAGTGGAGTGGAAAGGAATGTATAAGAATGGAATGGAAATGAATGGAATGGAAGGGAAGGGAATAGAATGGAAGGAATGGAGTGGAATGGAGAGGAATGGAATGGAATGGAGAGTAATGGAATGGAAAGGAGAGGAATGGAATGGAATGAAGGCGAAAGTAAAGGAGTGGAATGGAATGGAATGGAATGGAATGGAATGGAATGGAGGGAGTCCAATGAAATGGAATGGAATGTAAAGGTTGAATCAGAATGGCGAGGAATGGAATA
>NW_007178658.1:0-304 GCF_000164805.1 Carlito syrichta
GTGGGAACAGGCTAGAACATATGCGGATGAGGTCCATCGGACCTCCCCAGCACACCCCCTCGGGGCAGTGGCAGTCCCGGACCAGGACCCTGGCTGGGACTATAACTCCCCCAACGGCCTCGGTGCCAGAGATCAGTTCTCTACCTGTCTCGTTTCCGGGTTAAGGTGGGCAGCACAAAAGGTTGTTAATTTTGAAAAACTCCAGGAAGTGGTCCAAGACAAAAAATGAAAACCGTTCCTCCTCCCTTGATCGCCTTACCAAGGCCCTCCAACAATTTACTAATTTAGACCCAGAAACCCCAGA
>NW_007178659.1:0-645 GCF_000164805.1 Carlito syrichta
AGTTTGCTGACCAGTTTGCAGGTGAGCGAGCTGACAAATTAGCTGACCTGATGGAAAGCGAGCGAGCCCACTAGTTAACTGACCAGATAGTTGAGTTAGTTAGTAACTAGCTAATTTGCTAGCTGCCTTAACTAGCTAGCTGACTAGCTAGCTGGCTAGCCAGCTGACATAACTAGCTAGCAAACAAGCTATCTAACTCACTAGCTTGCTGACTTAACTAGCTAGCTATCTGGCTAGTTAGCTGGCTAATTGACTTTATGTAACTGACTAGCTAGCTAGCTAGCTAGCAGACTAGCAAACTGACTAGCTAGCTGAATTCACTAGCAAGCTGAATGATTAACTGACTTGCTAGCTGACATAACAAGCTAGCTGGCTAGCTAGTTGACTTAACTAGTTGACCAGCAACTGGACTGGATAGTTGACCAGCCAGCTGACTTAACTTGCTAGTTAACTGGTTGTCTTCACGGGTAGCCATCTGGCTTAAGTAGCTAGATACCTGGCCGGCTAGCTGGCTAGGCAGCCAGCTAGTGAGCTAGTTGGCTGACCAGCTGGCTAGCCAGCCAGCTTAAATAGCCATCTGGCTGGCTGGACAATCGGAGAGCCAGCTAGATTAACTAGCCAGCCACTCTGTTGTTCAGCCAGCAA
>NW_007178660.1:0-739 GCF_000164805.1 Carlito syrichta
TTCGAGTTTTTGTTCCTGATTTTTTACATGCTGCACGATAGAAACTTTAACGGAAGGAGTGAAGGTGGAGCGTGAAACGGACAAGAGGCTGGCGGCTGTGCGGTAGTTGTCAGCGGGGTAGACCCCAACGTATCTGAGAGCATTCCAAAAAAGATTGTGAGGATCTGGAATTTTAAAGACACAGTGGGAAAAGCAGGCACCTCGGCCGCGCCAGGTGCCGGATCCCAGTCCACCATATTCTAAGAATGGTGGGTTACCAGCGTCCATGGCTCATTTTGGGAGTTTATATATAGGGATTAAATAGGAGGGAGTGTTGGTATGTCTGGCCAGGTCAGGGTTGGAGAAATGAATTTTACATGACCAGTAGGGGCAACCCCTATAGAGATCTGCCCATTTTTTGCAGTTTGGGTCAGTTTGGTCATCTACTAGGCAGACGTATGCATAAAGTGCAATACCTGGGTCATCGAGTGCGTGTACCTTTTCCAGAGAAAGAGAAATGGATGTGCAGTTGTCAGTGAGGCACGATTGTATATCTAAGTCTTTTACCTGGGAAATACCATTCAAAGTATAGAGTTCACGGATGGTGAAGCGGTAATGGAGGCCAGACGGTGAGGGGCGGCCTGCCTTGAGAGCAGGAGGAAGGAGGGAAGTAAGGAGGATTAGGGGTAATATGTTTGTGTGGATTAGGGGTGAAAGTTGAGCCATTGAGATAAGGAAGGTGGGCATTTATGGGCAGCAA
>NW_007178662.1:0-481 GCF_000164805.1 Carlito syrichta
ATTCAATTCCATTCCATTACTCTGCATTCCATTCTCTTCTATTCCTTTACAACACTTTCTTCGCCATTCAACTCTAATCCTTTCCATTCCATTTCTTTCCATTCCATTCCATTCTATTCAGTTCCAATACATTCCTCTCCATTCCATTCCTCTCAATTTCAATGCAATCTACTCTATTCCATAGCATTCCTTTCCAATCATTTTTCTCAATACCATTCCATTCCATTTGATTCCATTCCATTCCTCTCATTTCCATTTCTCTCCATTCCTTTTCTTTCCATTATATTCCTCTCCAATCAATGGCATTCCTTTCCATTCCATTCCTATCCATTCCATTCCTCTTCATTTCACTCCATTTCATTCCTTTCCATTCCATTTCACTATATTTGATTCCAGTTCATTCCATTCAATTCCATTTAACTCATTTCCATTTCATTCTTGTCCATTCAATTTTATTCCACACCATCCCAATCCGTTCCTC
>NW_007178663.1:0-493 GCF_000164805.1 Carlito syrichta
CCTCTCCAATCAATGGCATTCCTTTCCATTCCATTCCTATCCATTCCATTCCTCTTCATTTCACTCCATTTCATTCCTTTCCATTCCATTTCACTATATTTGATTCCAGTTCATTCCATTCAATTCCATTTAATTCATTTCCATTTCATTCTTGTCCCTTCAATTTTATTCCACACCACCCCAATCCGTTCCTCTCCAGTTGATTCCATACCATTCCATTCAATTCCAATCCATTCCACTCCATTCCATTCCTTACCATTATTTTCTTGTATTCCATTGCATTCTTTCCATTCCATCCCATTCCTCTCCATTCCATTCTATTCTATTCCCTTCCTTTCCATTCCACTACATTTCATTTCAGTCCAATCCATTCCTCCCCACTCCTTTCCTCTTCATTCCATTCCATTCCACACCTTTCCTTTCCTCTCCATTATATTTCATTCCATTCCTTTTCATTCTTCTCAGTTCGATTTTTTCCATTTCATTCCTCTCC
>NW_007178664.1:0-1253 GCF_000164805.1 Carlito syrichta
CATTCGATTGCATTCCATTCCATTCCATTCCTTTGCATTCCATTCCCCTCTATTCCTTTCTACTACTTTCTTCCCCATTCAATTTCTACACTTTCCTTCCATTCCTCTCCATTCTACTATTCTTTCCATTCCTTTCCATTGCACTCCATTTCTCCTCATTCCTTTCCATTCCGTTCGGTTCCATTTCATTCCTATCCATTCCATTGTTCTCTATTTCAATGCATTCGACTCTATTCCGTTCCTTTCCATTCCTTTCTATTCATTCCTCTCGATACCATTTCATTCTATTCGATTCCATTCCTGTCCATTCCATTCCATTCCTCTCCTTTCCATTTCCCTTTTTTCCATTTCTCTCCATTCTATTTTTCTCCATCCTATTCTTCTCTGATCCATTCAATTCCAGTCCATTCCTTTCCTCTCTATTGCTCTTTATTTCACTTCATTCCACTCCTCTGCATTCCATTTCACAATATTTTATTCCATTCTGCTCCACTCCATTTCACTTAATTCTCCATTCCATTCCTCTCCTTTTCATTTTATTCCACACCATCCCAATTCGTTCCTCTCCATTCGATTCCACACTATTCCATTCAATTCCAAACCATTCCTCTCGATTCCATTCCTCTCATTCCATTCCTCTCCATTCCATTCCTTACCATTATTTTCTTGTATTCCATTGCATTCTTTCCATCCCATCCCATTCCTCTCCATTCCATTCTATTCTATTCCCTTCCTTTCCATTCCACTGCATTTCATTTCAGTCCAATCCATTCCTCTCCATTCCTTTCCTCTTCATTCCATCCCATTCCACACCTTTCCTTTCCTCTCCATTCTATTTCATTCCATTCCTTTTCATTCTTCTCGGTTCGATTTTTTCCGTTTCATTCTTCTTCATCACATTCCTCTAAATTCCTTTCCATCTCTTTCCTTTCCTTTCAATTTCTTACCATTCGATTCCTCAAATTTTTCCTCAATTCCTCTCCCTTCAATTCCTTCCTTTCTAATGCAATCCATTCTATTTCTCTAGATTTCATGCCTCTCCATTCCATTCCTCTCCATTCCATTCCTTTGATCTCCAGTATATTACAATCTCCTCCATTCCGTTTTACTCCATTCCATTACTCTCAATTCTAAACCTTTCCATTCCATTCCATTCCAATACTTTCCCATTCCTATCTTCTCCCTTGCAGTCCAATATATTTTTGTACTCCATTCCTCTCCATTGTATTTCTCTGCATTCTATTTTTCACCAT
>NW_007178665.1:0-905 GCF_000164805.1 Carlito syrichta
TTGGAGCCCTATCTTCAAAGTCTAAAAGATAAACAATTTCAACCAAGAATAACTTGCAGGCAAGCTAAGCTTCATCAGTGAGGGAGAATTAAAATCTTTCCCAGATATCCAATCCCTAAGAACTTATGCTGCCACCAAACCATCTCTACATGAAACACTTAAGAAAGATCTAAACACAGAAGAAAAGGAAAAAAGAACAACGTTCTTCACAAGAGTACAGGGAAAAGAATAAATATACACGAACCAACCCCAAAACCAAAAGAAAGACAAAAGAAAAAAGAAAAAACCAAGTGGAAGAAAAACAACTCAATAAGAACTCCTTGATAGGGAGGAACGCTCACATTTCAATAATTAGTCTGAATGTGAATGGACTAAATGCACCACTGAAAAGACATAGAATGACAAAATGGATAATATATCACCAGGCAACAATATACTGCCTTCAAGACACACATCTCACTAGAAAGGTCATGCACAGACTCAAAGTAAGAGGATGGGAAACAAATTTTCAGGCAAATGGAACACAAAAGAAAGGAGGAGTCGCGATCCTAATTTCAGACAAAATAACATTTAAGCTATCAAAAATTAAAAAAGATATAGAAAGCCACTACATAATGATAAAAGGTTCATTCCATCAACAAGAAATATCTATCCTAAACATATATGCACCCAACATAGGTGCACCAACATTCATAAAGCAACTTCTAGGAAAACTAAAGAAAGACATTGACTCTAACACCATCATAACTGGGGACTTTAATACACCACTCACAACCCTAGACAGATCATCAGGACGAAAAAATAAGCAAGGAGATCAGGAAACTCAATGAGACCCTGGACCAAATGGACTTAATTGATACCTACAGAACACTCCATCCAAAGACCACAGAATACACATTCTACTC
>NW_007178666.1:0-315 GCF_000164805.1 Carlito syrichta
CTCCGTTCCATTCCACTCCTTTCCAATCCACTCCATTCTTCTCCATTCCATTCCTCTCCACTCCATTCCATTTTTCTCCATTCCACTCCATTCCATTCCACTCAATTCCTTTTCATTCCTCTCTATTCCATTTCTGTCATTTCCAATCCTCTCTGTTTCATTCCATTCCATCCTCTCCATTCCATTCCTCTCTATTCTTTTCAGTTCCCTTCCATTCCATTTCCATTCCTTTTCATTCCATCTATTCCTCTCGACTCCATTCCATTCCTTTCCTTTCTACTGCATTTATTCCATTAATCTCTATTCCATTCCATT
>NW_007178666.1:2123-2617 GCF_000164805.1 Carlito syrichta
TTCCATTCAATCCCTTTCCATTTCATTCCATTCAATTCATCTCCATTCCATTCCATTTCTGTCCATTCCATTCCATGCTTTTTCATTCAATTCTATTCCTCTCAATTCCATTGCATTCCACTCCATTCCTCTCCTTTCCGTTCCTCTCCATTCCATTCCATTCCATTCCTCTCCATTCCATTCCACTCAATTCCATTCCACAACATTCCTCTCCATTTCAACCCATTCCTTTCCATTCCAATCCATTCCATACCTTTCCATTCCATTCCTCTCCATTCCGTTCCATTCCATTCCATTCCTCTCCATTCCCACCCATTCCTTTCCATTCCATTCCATTCCATTCCATTCCATACCTGTCCATTCCATTTCTCTCCATTCCATTCCATTCCATTCCTCTCCATTCCAACCCATTCCTTTCCATTCCATTCCATATATTTCTATTCCATTCCTCTCCATTCCATTACACTCCATTCCATTCCTCTCCATTGAACCCC
>NW_007178667.1:0-335 GCF_000164805.1 Carlito syrichta
ACTCCATTCCATTCCCAATCCTCTCCATTTCATTCCATTCATCTCCCTTCCATTCCATTCAATTCCACTCCATTCCTTTCCTCTCAAATCAATTCCTCTCTTTTCGGTTCCTCCCTATAACGTTCCCTTCCCTTCATTTCTATTCCATTTCTCTACTTTCCATTCCTCTCCAATCCATTCCATTCCACTCCAGTCCTCTCTATTCTATTTGATTCCACTCAATTTCATTCGTCTCCATTCCAATGCATTCCATTCCCTTCCATTCGATTCCATTGCTTGCCATTCCTTTCCTTTCCATTCATTTCCGTTCCATTACATTGCATTATATTGCATTG
>NW_007178668.1:0-451 GCF_000164805.1 Carlito syrichta
GGTCAAGTGTTCTCTGTCTGATTCAGAAAATCCCAGTGCTGGGTAACTTGACCCCTCAGTTCTCCAGGAGAACTCAGGCTGTGCCAAATTCCTGTGATGACAGACTTTGGACAGCTTCACTTCTGGGACAACTGACTCTTAGGGGGATGCCCCATTGAGTCTGACTGTTCCTCATGGGGGGTTCATCTTCTCTACCAGCTGATTCTCCTCTCAAATGCATTTTAAACAATCTCTCTAGTCTCTCTCTCTCTCCTGATATTAAGCCCAAGCATCTCATTCGCCTCTGTACACAGGACTGGCCTACATATCCCTTAGACAATCAAAATCAGTGGCCCCCCTAGGGATCCCTCAATCCTGATATTATCAGGGATTTATATAACTTTTGTAAACGTTCAGAAAGGTGGGTGGAGATTCCCTATGTCCAATCCTTTTCTCTCCTCCGTAAACATCC
>NW_007178669.1:0-732 GCF_000164805.1 Carlito syrichta
TATTTCAGCTAGCTAGCTAGTTAAGTCAGCTAGCTATATGATAGCTAGCTAGGTAGGTAGTTAGTTGAATCAGCTAGTTCAGACAGATGGCTACCTAGGTAGCTAGCTAGTTAAGTCATCTATTTAAGTCAGCTGGCTAGCTAGCTAAATCAGTTAGTTATTTCAGCTGGCTATTGAGCTGCCAAGCAGGATAGCTAGCTTTAAGTCAGCTTGCTAGCCAGCTGTCTAGTTAGTTAAGTCAACTAGTTAAGTCCGCTGCCTGGCCAGCAGGTTAGCTAGGTAGATAGGTAGTAAAGACATCTGGCAAGCCAGCAGGCTTTGTAGGTTGGTAACTAGTTAATTCTGCTGGCTACCCAGTTGGCAGATACGATAAGTCAGCTAGTTAATTCAGCTGGCTAGTCTGTTGGCTAGCAATGTAACTAGATAATTAAGTCATCTGGCTATCCAGCTGGATAACAAGGTAGCTAGCTAGTTATGTCAGCTCTCCTGTCAGCTGGATAGATAGTTAAGTCACTTAGGTCAGCTGATTAGCCAGCTGGCTAGCTAGTTAGCATGCTGGTTAAGTCAGCTGGCTAGACAGCTGGCTAGCTAGATAAGTCAACTAGTTAATACAGCTGGATAGCCAGCAGGCTAGCTATGTAACAAGCTAGTTAATTCAAGTGGCTAGAAAGAAGGCCAGCTAGTAAGAGAGCTAGTTAAGTTAGCTGGTTAGCCAGCTCTCTAGATAGGCAG
>NW_007178670.1:0-769 GCF_000164805.1 Carlito syrichta
TCATTCAATTCCATTCTTCTCCATTCCCTTCATTCCTTTCCCCACAATTCTTCTCCATTCCATTTCATTACGTTCCATTACATTCCATTCTGCTACATTCATTTCTATTCCAGCCTCTCTATTCCATTCCTTTACATTCCATTCATTTCAATTCCTCTCCATTACATTATATTTCTTTCCATTCCATTCCGTTCCTCTCCATTCCATTCATTTGTTCTCCATTCCATTCTTTTCAATTCCTCTTTCTTTTATTCCATTCCATTACTCTCCAGTTCATTCCTCTCCATTCCATTCCCTACCATTCTATTCCATTCCTCTGCGTTCCAATCCCCTCCATTGAAATCCATTCCATTCCTCTCCATTCCTCTCCATTCCCTTTCATTCCATTCCTTTCATTTCCACTCCATTCCACTGTTTTCCATTCCATTCCTTCCTCTTACTTTCCGTTCCATTCCATTCCCTTCCATTCCACTGTTCGCTATTCCATTCCATCCCATTCAATTCCCTTCCTTTATAATCCATTCCTCTACATTCAATCCAATTCCATTCCTCCTCATTCCATTGCACTCCATTCCCTTCCTTTTCATTCAATTATAATCCATTCCTCTCTTTTCCATTCTCCTCCATTCCATTCCATTCCACCCCATTCTATTCCTCTCTTTTCCTCTCCATTCTTTTCCATTCCATTCCATTCCATTCTTTATTATCCATTGCTGTGCATTACATTGCATTCAAATCGTCTCCATTCCATTCTTCTCCATTCCTTTCC
>NW_007178671.1:0-772 GCF_000164805.1 Carlito syrichta
CCCATTCCTGGCTGAAGTACCCTGTGGGGGGCCCAGGTCCACTCTCGCTGCCCACCACCTGCCCTTTGGAGCTTTGGAGCTCTGGAACTCTGGGCCCACCCTGGCTGAGGCACTCAGCACAAGACCCCAAGGCAGGGGACCCAGACAAGCGGAAAAAAACAGATCTGCTTAAACTGCCTTGCCATTCTCCAGAGACTTCCACTGCCCTGCCCACCTATCAACAAACTTTACCTCATTTCCTAAGGCCAGGTATTGCAGCCCCCTGCTGCTGCTATTCCACTGTGTGCTGGGAGTCTTGTGTCCCAGCCCCCTCCGGCTCCCTCCCCGTCTACACTGTCTCCAGCCCGGCACCTGGCACCAAGCCGCTGGTCACACAGGGAGGCTCTGGGCGCCCGGCCCCTCAGAGACACTGGTCCCATTCCTGGCTGAAGTACCCTGTGGGGGGCCCAGGTCCACTCTCGCTGCCCACCACCTGCCCTTTGGAGCTTTGGAGCTCTGGAACTCCGGGCCCACCCTGGTTGAGGCTCAGCACGAGACCCCAAGCTGTGGGACCCAGACAAGCGGAGAAAAACAGGTCTGCATAAATTGCCTCGCCATTCTCCAGGCGGAGACTTCCATTGCCCCGCCCACCTACCAACAAACTTTACCTCAGTTCTTAAGGCAATGGCGCGAAACAGGAGACAAAGCCCCACCCCTACGCTGCAATGACAAACAAAAGGGAGAGGCCAGAATCAGAGATCAGAGAAGTGACTTTAGTCTGATCACTTATTTT
>NW_007178672.1:0-942 GCF_000164805.1 Carlito syrichta
CTAAAAGCTCTAAAAATCAACCTCCCATATGACCCCGCAATACCCCTACTGGGAATATACCCTGAAGAACTCAAATCACTCTATAAAAAAGATACCTGCGCACGTATGTTTATCACAGCGTTGTTCACAATAGCAAGAACCTGGAAACAACCATGCTGCCCATCAAAAGAGGACTGGATTAAAAAAAGGGGGTACATATACACGATGGAATACTACGCAGCCATAAAAAAGAACAAAATCATGAATTTCGCTGCAACCTGGATGGAACTAGAGTCTATAATACTGAGTGACCTCTCACAAAAACAAAGATCAGAATATCACATGTTCTCACTCATATAATGGACCTTGAACATCCAATGCAATACTATAAGAAAATGACTGATGGTACTGGGAAACTATGGGGGGGAGGGGGATGGGATTAACAGTAGCAAATATCTGTCGGGGGATGGGAAAACACTTCTTATCTACAGGGTGCCTGAATGAAACGTCATTGTACACCTAACCCTTAACTGTACCCCACAAAACCATAATAAAAAATACTGATTAATGAAAAAAAAAATTGGTAAAGTCCGATATTTGATAGAACGGTAACACAGGGCCAATTTAAAAAAAATTATGTGCCTGCATCTTTGGCTGTCAGAGTGAAAAGACTAATCTTTAAAGTAAGATTTCTTCTCCTCCCTTCTATGGTTGCTCCACTGGGAAATAACTTGAAAACTGGGAGCAATTCTAGGACTCTGAGACCACATGTTTCCAGTGGACTCAGGTCTGCATGACTGCTAAAGCTTCAGTGGCCTTTCACTTCAGGACTCAAAAGTAGTTATCTTCTCAGGATTGGTCCGGAAGGCTGTACACAGAAAAATGTGTTCATGTCAGATGGTTGCTGAAATCTTCTTACACTCTCCCATGGACACCAAACAATGTCTAAACCACCGATTTTAA
>NW_007178673.1:0-523 GCF_000164805.1 Carlito syrichta
AATCAGGAATTTAATCGCCATCTCCCAATTTTTATAAATTAAAGCTAATGCTTAACCTTCTTTGGAATATCAGGAATATCACTTATTCTGAATAAATAAAAAATATAAACATTCTTAACTTTCTCTGTTTGTTAAGAATTATCTTTATTTTTCAGTCACTACTTTGATGAACCAAAGATAGTTTTGTGGTTTATGTTGTTGGTTTGAGGCTTTGTAAACATTCTTGTTTCATGGAGAGTAAATGAATATGATTTTCAAAGAGGAGGAGAAAAATTTTGCAACTTTGTGATTTTTAATAATCAGGTCTGTTGACTTAGATTACTGATGTGGCAAATGATGACTTTCCACCATCTAAAGAATGTAAAATCATGTGTTCTTGTGTTTATGTTTGATCTCGGGTTTCTAATGACAGAAGGCCTATATGTCCACCCAAGCTTGTGTGATAATGACATTTCTCAGACTAGCATTCGCTAGCATTCTGCTTGGTACTTAGGCCAGTCTGTCTTCCAGTGAAAAGCTCACA
>NW_007178674.1:0-631 GCF_000164805.1 Carlito syrichta
GACAGTTGAGTTACAAAACACAGTATAGTGCTTTATACTTAAAGAAATGAGGGGTATTAAAGAGCATGAGTATGAAAATAACCAGGTTGATTAGGAATAGTACCATAAAGGAATCTAGATATAAAAGATATCATAACTGAAATTGAAAGTTCAATGGATTGGCTTAACAGCCAACTGGACACTACCAAGAGGAAAATAATGGATATGAAGAAATAAAGAAGTTTTTAGATTTGTCAAAGCTGGAAGACTCTCTTACCTGTAGATCTACACTATGAGAAAAGTTAAAGAATATCCTTCAGGCAAAAGAAAAATGGTACCAGATGGAAATCTGGATCTACACAATTTGAAGGACCCTGGAGACAGTCACAATGTGGATACATACATGATTTATTGTTACTTAAGCCTTTCTACAAGATAATTGTTTAAATAACATAATAGAGTAATATGGAATTTATAAAATATGTAAATGGAAAATGGATGACAGTAATAGTTTAAAGACTAGTAGGGAAGAAGCTCACTATTTTAAGGTTCTTATGCTACACAAGAAGCGATATACTACCTGAAGGTAGTCTATGATCAGTAGAGATGTGCACTATAAACTCTAAGCACTCACTGAAATAACAAACCAAAA
>NW_007178675.1:0-3867 GCF_000164805.1 Carlito syrichta
GCACCACACCCCCCCAAAAAACTGGGGTGAATAGGCAGCCTCAGTCTCCCCACCAGTTAAGTGACAGGATTGGACCAGGCAGACTCCAAGGCCCCTTCCAGCCCTGACCTGCTGGGAGCTGTGACCCCCAGCCTGGTGCACACACAGAAGCCTGCACTGGTGCTGCCAGGTCCACCCTGGGCCAAGGTTAGGACTCAGGAGAAGACAGTGGGCCGGGCTCGGTGGCTCAGTCTGTCATCCCAGCACTTTGGGAGGCTGAGCCCACGGGTTTGAGACCCACCCGGGCAAATTGATGAGACCTCGTCTCTACAATAAATAAAAAATGAGCCAGGCATGGTGGCGCAGGCCTGTAGCTCCGGCTACTTGGAAGGCTGAGGTGGAAGGATCGCCGGAGCCCAGCAGGTCGAGGCTGCGGTGGCCGGGAGCGTGCCACTGCACTCCAGTGTGGGCGACAGAGTGAGACTCCAACTCAGAAAAAAAAAAAAAAGAAAGAAACAGCCTTGGAAGCAAAAATCTTTCTCTGGCCCTCTTCCTGTCTTTCTGGCTCTCAGTCTCACTCTCCTCCCAGGCTAGACACTCGAATTCATCTTCCCTAAGGCAGGTTATAAGAAACCAGAAACTCCTTTGCCCAAAGCCAGACAAAAATCCTAAAAATATGACCCTAACTCTGCCCCAAGTTACTGTGTAAAACTGGCCATAAAGAAACTACCTGGCCAGGCATGGCGGCGGCTCACACCTATAATTCCAGCACTTTGAGAGGCTGAGGCAGGAGGATTGCTTAAGCCTAGGAGTTTCAGACAAGCCGGGGCAATGTAACATGACCTCATTTCTACAAAAAAAATTTTTTAAAAATCAGTTGGGCATGGTGATGTATGCCTATAGTCCCAGCTACTTGGGAGGCTGAGGCAGAAAGATCGCCTGAGCCCAGGAAGTTGAGGCTGCAATGAACCGTCATGGTGGCAACTGCACTCCAGGCTGGGTGACAAAATGAGACTCCGGCTTGGAAGAAACAGAGAAAGTGGGCCAGACTCGGTGGCTCAGCCTGTCATCCCAGCACTTTGAGAGGCCAAGGCGAGTGGACTGCCTGAGCCCGCAGGTTCGAGACCACCCTGGGCAACTTGGCAAGACCTCGTCTCTACAATAAAATAAAAAATAACTGGGTATGGTAGTGCACGTCTGTAGTTGCAGCTACTTGGAAGACTGAGGCGGAAGGATCGCCAAGCCCAGGAGGTCGACGCTGGGGTGGCCGGGAGCATGTGTGCCACTGCACTCCAGTCTGGGCAAAGGAGCGAGACTCCAACTCAAAAAAAAAAAGAAAAAAGAAAGAGAGAAAGAGAAAGTGAGAAAGCAAGGCAGACGGACCTGGCCCACCTTGTTTGACCATAATCATAAGACTCCCATTTCAGAGAGGGTCCTGTCCCACCCCCAGAAGGAAGGAATACTGCTCAGAGAGGTCAAGAAGAATCTAGACAGACAGGCTGTGCTGGCTTTTCTTGCCCAGTCTACTAGCTTTAGATCGAGCCCTTTTTTTCCTGTCATATGTCTGTCTACACAAGGCTGAAGCTCAGCATAAAAACGGACAGTTTCCCCAGTATCTTTGGGTCTTCCTTCTGAAGGCTCCATGTCACATAAAACCAAGGCCAAGTACATCTGCGGGCCTTTTCTCCCACTCATCTGCCTTTTGTCAGTGATATTCAGCAAGGGGAAATCTTCCCTCAGCCCGCCACGTTGCTGCCCTCATGGCCTCTGCGGTGTGGCCTGTCCCTGGAGCACATGGGGCCAGCAAAGGTCCTCGTTTTGCAATTTGCAAGTGTCAGAAGAGCAACCAGGGAGGCAGAAGCTGGGGCAGGGAGCGGGAGAGGTCTGAGTGTGTTGGACCCCAGGGCTTCTGGGTTCCCGTCCCAGAGTCTCTGGGCTAGGTGGCTCACAGGCTCCTCCTGCCGGTTTCTAGACTCGGGTGTCACTCAAAAGGCTGAGGAAGGGTCCCTTGGGAACAGCACCTTCCTCCCAGCCTCTGCATCTGTGGGGGAAGGGGCACCCCCCCTGCTTCCAAAAGACGTTAACCCCCTACTGACCGCAAGAAAGGGCTTTCAAGGGCCTGATGGGCTTGGGGGTGGCGGTGGGGGCTGGGGATGCCCCTTTTGGAAATTGAGATTCTGACAGTTCAACAAAGGTTTCCCAGACTCGGCCCTGGGTCTCTGGGCACTGGGCCCTGCAGGGGACACCCCTCCAAAGGCCCCAGACGGGCGTTGCCTGGCAACTCCAACAAGCATCCATCAGGGCCTGCTGGGGGCCCCTCGGCTTTTGTCCAGGAACAATCCCAGGGCCAATCCCAGGGCCAAGGATCTCGGGGCAGGAGACTGGAGTGGGACTCAGTCCCACAGCTCCGCAGCCCTGCTCTCTCTCTCTCACTCCCTCGTCCCTTGCATTAAAAACACAAGCGTCTGGATTCGGGACCCACTAGCCAGCAAGAAGGCTGTGTCTGCCTGCTTTGAAATAATCCTGTGGCTTCATTTAATGGCCCAAATACAATTGTCATCAGGAGCCCAGGGTCAGTGTGGGCAGGCTCTGTCCACCACCTGCCTGCTTTTCCACCATTCCAGATCCTTCCCGGCTACCTCCCATAGACTCTTACCCACATTTTACTCTAGCCCTCTTGGCAACCCTGCCCAGGGTGGGGTGGAGCCAGGAGGGGCACCACTACTCTCATCTTCCAACTGAGGAGACAAAGCTCAGAGAGGTTAAGACTTGGCCGAGGATGCACAGGCAGGTCTCAAGCCCACGGAACACCTTCATCCCAAGCGTGAAGCAATTTCAGGCCTGAGACACCATGCCTCACATCGGAGGCCAGAAGGACCCAGAGAGTGGGGACCAGTCCCAGGCACGGGCAGCCCCAGTGAAAGGGCTCAGGAGTGCTCACCGGCCTCGTCCTCCGCAAAGGAGATGATATGTGGGTGGTAGTTGTTGATGAGGCCTGGAAACGCACAGGTCTGGCCGTGGCCCATGCAGATCTCACTGTACTGCCACCGGCCTGTCTCCGGGTTCTCTCGGAGGGACATCAGACGCCTGCAAAGGAAGATGAGCTGGGAAGTTCTGCCTGGCATGGCGCCTAGGGTACCCCACCCACCCTTCCATCCACCCATCCATCCACTCATCTACTCATCCATGCAACCATCCATCCACCCATCCACCCACCTATTCATCCCTCCATCCATTCACCCATCTGCCTATCCATCCATGCATCCACCCATCCATTCATCCATCCATGTGCCCATCCATCCATCCACCCACCCACCCATCCATCCATTAAACAATCCATCCACCCATCCACCCACCCACCCATCAATTGACCATCCGTCCATCCGTCCATCCATCCACCCACCCACCCATCCATCCATTAAACAATCCACCCATCCACCCACCCATCCATCCATTGACCATCCATCCGTCAATCCATCCACCCATCCACCCACCCACCCATCCATTGACCATCCATCCGTCCGTCCATCCACCCATCCACCCACCCATCCATCCATTGACCATCCATCCGTCCGTCCATCCATCCATCCACCCACCTACCTACCAATCCATCCATCTACTCATCCATCCATCCACTCATCCACTCCCCCAACCATCCACCCATTCACCCACCTATTCATCCACCTATCCACCCACCCATCCATCCATCTACCATCCATCTGTCCACCTATCCACCCACCCACCTATCCACCCACCCACCCATCCATCCATTAAACAATCCATCCACCCATCCACCCACCCACCCATCCATTGACCATCCGTCCGTCTGTCCGTCCATCCACTCACCCACCCACCCACCTGCCAATCCATCCATCTACTCATCCATCC
>NW_007178676.1:0-3836 GCF_000164805.1 Carlito syrichta
GCACCACACCCCCCCAAAAAACTGGGGTGAATAGGCAGCCTCAGTCTCCCCACCAGTTAAGTGACAGGATTGGACCAGGCAGACTCCAAGGCCCCTTCCAGCCCTGACCTGCTGGGAGCTGTGACCCCCAGCCTGGTGCACACACAGAAGCCTGCACTGGTGCTGCCAGGTCCACCCTGGGCCAAGGTTAGGACTCAGGAGAAGACAGTGGGCCGGGCTCGGTGGCTCAGTCTGTCATCCCAGCACTTTGGGAGGCTGAGCCCACGGGTTTGAGACCCACCCGGGCAAATTGATGAGACCTCGTCTCTACAATAAATAAAAAATGAGCCAGGCATGGTGGCGCAGGCCTGTAGCTCCGGCTACTTGGAAGGCTGAGGTGGAAGGATCGCCGGAGCCCAGCAGGTCGAGGCTGCGGTGGCCGGGAGCGTGCCACTGCACTCCAGTGTGGGCGACAGAGTGAGACTCCAACTCAGAAAAAAAAAAAAAAGAAAGAAACAGCCTTGGAAGCAAAAATCTTTCTCTGGCCCTCTTCCTGTCTTTCTGGCTCTCAGTCTCACTCTCCTCCCAGGCTAGACACTCGAATTCATCTTCCCTAAGGCAGGTTATAAGAAACCAGAAACTCCTTTGCCCAAAGCCAGACAAAAATCCTAAAAATATGACCCTAACTCTGCCCCAAGTTACTGTGTAAAACTGGCCATAAAGAAACTACCTGGCCAGGCATGGCGGCGGCTCACACCTATAATTCCAGCACTTTGAGAGGCTGAGGCAGGAGGATTGCTTAAGCCTAGGAGTTTCAGACAAGCCGGGGCAATGTAACATGACCTCATTTCTACAAAAAAAATTTTTTAAAAATCAGTTGGGCATGGTGATGTATGCCTATAGTCCCAGCTACTTGGGAGGCTGAGGCAGAAAGATCGCCTGAGCCCAGGAAGTTGAGGCTGCAATGAACCGTCATGGTGGCAACTGCACTCCAGGCTGGGTGACAAAATGAGACTCCGGCTTGGAAGAAACAGAGAAAGTGGGCCAGACTCGGTGGCTCAGCCTGTCATCCCAGCACTTTGAGAGGCCAAGGCGAGTGGACTGCCTGAGCCCGCAGGTTCGAGACCACCCTGGGCAACTTGGCAAGACCTCGTCTCTACAATAAAATAAAAAATAACTGGGTATGGTAGTGCACGTCTGTAGTTGCAGCTACTTGGAAGACTGAGGCGGAAGGATCGCCAAGCCCAGGAGGTCGACGCTGGGGTGGCCGGGAGCATGTGTGCCACTGCACTCCAGTCTGGGCAAAGGAGCGAGACTCCAACTCAAAAAAAAAAAGAAAAAAGAAAGAGAGAAAGAGAAAGTGAGAAAGCAAGGCAGACGGACCTGGCCCACCTTGTTTGACCATAATCATAAGACTCCCATTTCAGAGAGGGTCCTGTCCCACCCCCAGAAGGAAAGAATACTGCTCAGAGAGGTCAAGAAGAATCTAGACAGACAGGCTGTGCTGGCTTTTCTTGCCCAGTCTACTAGCTTTAGATCGAGCCCTTTTTTTCCTGTCATATGTCTGTCTACACAAGGCTGAAGCTCAGCATAAAAACGGACAGTTTCCCCAGTATCTTTGGGTCTTCCTTCTGAAGGCTCCATGTCACATAAAACCAAGGCCAAGTACATCTGCGGGCCTTTTCTCCCACTCATCTGCCTTTTGTCAGTGATATTCAGCAAGGGGAAATCTTCCCTCAGCCCGCCACGTTGCTGCCCTCATGGCCTCTGCGGTGTGGCCTGTCCCTGGAGCACATGGGGCCAGCAAAGGTCCTCGTTTTGCAATTTGCAAGTGTCAGAAGAGCAACCAGGGAGGCAGAAGCTGGGGCAGGGAGCGGGAGAGGTCTGAGTGTGTTGGACCCCAGGGCTTCTGGGTTCCCGTCCCAGAGTCTCTGGGCTAGGTGGCTCACAGGCTCCTCCTGCCGGTTTCTAGACTCGGGTGTCACTCAAAAGGCTGAGGAAGGGTCCCTTGGGAACAGCACCTTCCTCCCAGCCTCTGCATCTGTGGGGGAAGGGGCACCCCCCCTGCTTCCAAAAGACGTTAACCCCCTACTGACCGCAAGAAAGGGCTTTCAAGGGCCTGATGGGCTTGGGGGTGGCGGTGGGGGCTGGGGATGCCCCTTTTGGAAATTGAGATTCTGACAGTTCAACAAAGGTTTCCCAGACTCGGCCCTGGGTCTCTGGGCACTGGGCCCTGCAGGGGACACCCCTCCAAAGGCCCCAGACGGGCGTTGCCTAGCAACTCCAACAAGCATCCATCAGGGCCTGCTGGGGGCCCCTCGGCTTTTGTCCAGGAACAATCCCAGGGCCAATCCCAGGGCCAAGGATCTCGGGGCAGGAGACTGGAGTGGGACTCAGTCCCACAGCTCCGCAGCCCTGCTCTCTCTCTCTCACTCCCTCGTCCCTTGCATTAAAAACACAAGCGTCTGGATTCGGGACCCACTAGCCAGCAAGAAGGCTGTGTCTGCCTGCTTTGAAATAATCCTGTGGCTTCATTTAATGGCCCAAATACAATTGTCATCAGGAGCCCAGGGTCAGTGTGGGCAGGCTCTGTCCACCACCTGCCTGCTTTTCCACCATTCCAGATCCTTCCCGGCTACCTCCCATAGACTCTTACCCACATTTTACTCTAGCCCTCTTGGCAACCCTGCCCAGGGTGGGGTGGAGCCAGGAGGGGCACCACTACTCCCATCTTCCAACTGAGGAGACAAAGCTCAGAGAGGTTAAGACTTGGCCGAGGATGCACAGGCAGGTCTCAAGCCCACGGAACACCTTCATCCCAAGCGTGAAGCAATTTCAGGCCTGAGACACCATGCCTCACATCGGAGGCCAGAAGGACCCAGAGAGTGGGGACCAGTCCCAGGCACGGGCAGCCCCAGTGAAAGGGCTCAGGAGTGCTCACCGGCCTCGTCCTCCGCAAAGGAGATGATATGTGGGTGGTAGTTGTTGATGAGGCCTGGAAACGCACAGGTCTGGCCGTGGCCCATGCAGATCTCACTGTACTGCCACCGGCCTGTCTCCGGGTTCTCTCGGAGGGACATCAGACGCCTGCAAAGGAAGATGAGCTGGGAAGTTCTGCCTGGCATGGCGCCTAGGGTACCCCACCCACCCTTCCATCCACCCATCCATCCACTCATCTACTCATCCATGCAACCATCCATCCACCCATCCACCCACCTATTCATCCCTCCATCCATTCACCCATCTGCCTATCCATCCATGCATCCACCCATCCATTCATCCATCCATGTGCCCATCCATCCATCCACCCACCCACCCATCCATCCATTAAACAATCCATCCACCCATCCACCCACCCACCCATCAATTGACCATCCGTCCATCCGTCCATCCATCCACCCACCCACCCATCCATCCATTAAACAATCCACCCATCCACCCACCCATCCATCCATTGACCATCCATCCGTCAATCCATCCACCCATCCACCCACCCACCCATCCATTGACCATCCATCCGTCCGTCCATCCACCCATCCACCCACCCACCCATCCATTGACCATCCGTCCGTCCGTCCATCCATCCACTCACCCACCCACCCACCTGCCAATCCATCCATCTACTCATCCATCCATCCACTCATCCACTCCCCAAACCATCCACCCATCCACCCACTCATCCATCCATCCATCCACCCACCCACCCATCTACCCATCCATCCATTCATCCATTCTTTAAACAATCCATCCACCCATCCACCCACCTATCCATCCATTGACCATCCATCCGTCCGTCCATCCACCCATCCACCCACCCACCCATCCATTGACCATCCATCCGTCCGTCCATCCATCCA
>NW_007178677.1:0-931 GCF_000164805.1 Carlito syrichta
TCAGCTTGCTAGCCAGGTGACTTAAGTAGCTTCTTACCTAGCTAGGCAGCTGGGTAGCCAGTTGACATAACTAGTTGACTTAACCTTCTAGCCAGCTGGCTCGCCAGCTGCCTCAACCAGCTGAATTAACTAGTTAGCCAGCTGGCTAGCCTGCTGAATTACCTAGCTGACTCAATTAGCTTGCCAGTTGGCTAGCCAACTGACTCAAGTAGCTCGCTACCAAGCTAGCTAGCTGGCTAACCAGCTAACTTAACAAGCTGACTTAAATAGCTGGCTTGCTTGCTAGTCAGCCGAATTAACTAGCTTGCTATATAGCTAGCCAGCTGGCAAGCCAGCTGATTTACATAGGTGACTTAACTAACTAGACTTCTGTCTAGCCTACTAACTAAATTATCAAGCTACCTAGCTAGCCAGCTGGAGAGCCAGTGGACTTAATTAGGTGATTTAACTAACTAGTCAGATGGCTTGACTGCTGACTTAACTATCTAGCTACCTAGCTAGTCAGCTGTCTAGTCAGCTGACTCAACTAGATGACTTAACTAGCTAGCCTGATGGACAGCAGACTGACTCAACTGCCTAGGTACCTAGCTAGTAAGCTGGATAACAACCTGACTTAACCAGCTAGCTACCTATGGATACTGCTGGCTAGCCAGCTAACATATCTACCAAGGTACCTAGGTAATGAACTGGCTAGTGAGCTGACTTAACCAGGTTACTTAGCTGGCTATCAAACTGGCTAGCCAGCTGACTTAACTAGGTAGAGACCCAGATAGGCAGCTGGCTATCCAGCTGACTTAACTCGTTGACTTAACTAGCTAGCAAGGTGACTTAACTAGCTGACATAAGCAGGTAGCTACCTAGCTAGCCAACTTGCTTATCTAACTGGCTTAACTTGCTATCTATCTAGCAAGCTATCTAGCTAGCCAGCTGA
>NW_007178678.1:0-721 GCF_000164805.1 Carlito syrichta
CTGACTCAACTAGCTAGCTGACTAACAATATGACTAGCTAGCTGATTAACTAGCTGGCTGAATAGTGAGCTGACTTGCTAGCTGACTTAAGTAGCAAACTGGCTAGCTAGCTGACTTAACTAGCTCACTAGGTAGTTGGCTGGCTAGCTGGCAAGCCAGCTGACTTAACTAGCTAGCTACCTGGTTGGCTAGATGGCACCAACCTAGCTACCTGGCTGGTTAGTTGGCTAGGCAGCCAACTACGTAGCTACTGTGCTGGCCAGTTGGCTAGCCTGCTGGCTTAAAAAGTCAGGTGGCTGGATAGACAGTCAGATAGCCAGTCAGCTTAACTAGCTGGCCACCTACTTGACCAGCCTGCTAACCAGCCAGCTTAACTTGCCAGTGACCTAGCTAGCCAGTCGGCTAGGGAGCTGATGCAACTAGCTGATTTAAATAGTTAGCCAGTTGACTAGCCAGCTAACTTAACAAGTTGACATCACTAGCTACCCAGGTGTCCAGCCAGCTGACTTAAATAGCTAGCTACCTATGTATCCCGCAGGCTTACCAGTTGACTTAACAACCTAGCTGGCTAGCGAGCTGACTTAAATAGATGACTTAACTAGCTAGGAAATTGGCTAGCCAGCTGACTTAAAAAGCTAGTTACACAGCTAGGCACCTGGCTAGCCAGCTGACTTAACTTGCTGATTAACTAGCTAACCTGCTCACTTAACTATCTGACTTA
>NW_007178679.1:0-1043 GCF_000164805.1 Carlito syrichta
TCACTGCTAGGAGTATTCTGCAACTCTGTGGTTGTAAAAACTTGGACCAACACAGTCTAGAAAATGTGAATTCTGATTCTGAGCTAGTTAAGAGTGACTTCAAGTGGCTTTAGAAAGGAAGTTGTTAACTCTTTAAATTCCGATGTTTTAGATCTTTTTCAGTTAATCGATTTTTTCCCACTGGAATTTTAAGCAGTGAAAATGATTCATTTACATTACATGACTGTAGGTGGGCTCTTTGCTATCATCCACCACATGTATTTCTATAAATAATCTGTAAGAAACTAAGTACTGCACTCTGAACTTCACTACGGATTTAATGTTCACCATGTTAGAATGCCAAATATTTTGCTAAAACATGAAATATATTTCCAAATCTTAACAATTCAGTTAGCACAATAAAATTATGCATTCCATGTAACACATGTCAATTTTTTTTATTTCTTAGGAAAAATATAACACTTTATATTTTATTTTATTTTATTTATTTTATTATTTTTTTGAGTTGGAGTCTCACTCTGTCGCCCAGACTCCCGGCCACTGCAGCCTCGACTTGCTGGGACTCCGGCGATCCTTCCGCCTCAGCTTTTCAAGTAGCTGGAATACAGGCAAGCGCTACCACGTCTGGCTAATTTTTTGATTTATTGTAGAGATGAGGTCTCACCAATTTGCCCAGGCGGGTCTCAAACTCGCGGGCTCAGGCAATCTACTCACAGCCTCCCAAGTCATGGGATTACAGACTGAGCCATTGAGCCTGGCTCACTTTTATATTTTAAAGTGTTTACTAAAATTATAGTAAATTATATTATGAATAAAATCTTGCTGTATATTTGTAACTAGAGTTTGAAAATTACTGGTATCCATATCTTTTAACCATTCTATTTTTTATTATGTGAACTAGATTACTTTTTTGTGCCTTTTGAAAGGCAAATTTGGTGTGATTGGCTAATTCCGTCTTACACTCCAGTGATAGGAAAAGGCTCTAATGATGAACTTATGGTACAAGTGTCACCAACTGGTGAAGAGTACTCTTGAAGGTCTTA
>NW_007178680.1:0-903 GCF_000164805.1 Carlito syrichta
CACATTTTTGCCCTCCAGGCACCCCATGCCCAGTGCCTCAGGCCTTGTGCATTTTCACCCCTCCGGCTCCCCAGGCCCAGTACTACAGGCCCACATTTTTGCCCATCTGGCATCCCCGGGTCCAGTGCCCCAGACCTCGTGCATTTTCACCCTCCCAGGACCCTGGGCCAGGCGCCGCGGGTCTCCCGCACTTTTGCCTTCCTGGCACCCCAGGCCAAGTGCCCTGGACCTCACTCATTTTCCCCTTCCTGGCTTCCTGGGCCCAGCACCCTGGGTATCATGCATTTTTGCCCTCTCAGTCCCCCAGGCCCAGCACCCTGGACCTCATGCATTTTCCCCCTCCTGGCACCCTGGGCCCAGTGCCCCAGGTCTCGTCCATTTTTGCCCCCCCACCCCAGGCCTAGCACCTTTGACCTCGTGCATTTAAGCCCTCCCAACACCCCGGGCCCAGCGCCCCAGGCCTCGTGCATTTTCACCCTCCCGGCACCCAGGGCTCTCTCCTTGAGCTGGGACAGTAATTTTCTCCTGCCCTCAGACATTGAAGCTACTAGTTCTTGGGCCTTTGGACATTGAGACATGCACCAACACCTCACCCTTGCCCCCTTGTAAGTGCCTCAGGCCTTCAATCTCTGAATACGAATTGCATCATTAGCTGCTTAGGTTCTCAGGCCTTCAGACTCATACTGAGTTGCACCACTGGCTTTCCTGGTTCTCCACCTGGTTTATATCATGGGACTTCTCAGCCTCCATAATGCCATGAGGCATTCTTGTAATAAATCCTCTAATATATATCTACATATGTCCTATTGGTACTGTTTCTCTGGAGAACCCTCACTCATTCTGATTTAGTACCAAGAGTGACTCTAGACAGAATTTTTTTTTGAGTTGAAGTCTCACTCTGTC
>NW_007178681.1:0-847 GCF_000164805.1 Carlito syrichta
CCCTCCCACACCCCGGGCCCAGCGCCCCAGGCCTCGTGCATTTTCACCCTCCCGGCACCCAGGGCTCTCTCCTTGAGCTGGGACAGTAATTTTCTCCTGCCCTCAGACATTGAAGCTACTAGTTCTTGGGCCTTTGGACATTGAGACATGCACCAACACCTCACCCTTGCCCCCTTGTAAGTGCCTCAGGCCTTCAATCTCTGAATACGAATTGCATCATTAGCTGCTTAGGTTCTCAGGCCTTCAGACTCATACTGAGTTGCACCACTGGCTTTCCTGGTTCTCCACCTGGTTTATATCATGGGACTTCTCAGCCTCCATAATGCCATGAGGCATTCTTGTAATAAATCCTCTAATATATATCTACATATGTCCTATTGGTACTGTTTCTCTGGAGAACCCTCACTCATTCTGATTTAGTACCAAGAGTGACTCTAGAACAGAATTTTTTTTTTGAGTTGAAGTCTCACTCTGTCACCCAGACTGGAGTGCAGTGGCACACTCCCAACCACCACAGCCTCCACCTGCTGAGCTCCAACGATCCTTCTGCCTCGGTCTTCAAACTAGCTGGAACTACAGGCATGTGCTACCACGTCTGGCTAATTTTTTGATTTATTGTAGAGATGAGGTATCGTCAAGTTGCCCAGACAGGCCTCGAACCCATGGGCTCAGGCTCTCAAAGCACCGGATTGCAGACTGAGCCATCTCAGCCTCCCAAAGCATGGTATTACAAGCTGAGCCACCGAGCCGGCTAGAACAGAATTTTAAGGATAAGTTTTTTTCTGAATTGGACATGGAGTTTCTGGAAAGAGTTTTCTCATCAGATTATATTTAAAATGCAAAAGAG
>NW_007178682.1:0-1004 GCF_000164805.1 Carlito syrichta
TCTCCTGCCCTCAGACATTGAAGCTACTAGTTCTTGGGCCTTTGGACATTGAGACATGCACCAACACCTCACCCTTGCCCCCTTGTAAGTGCCTCAGGCCTTCAATCTCTGAATACGAATTGCATCATTAGCTGCTTAGGTTCTCAGGCCTTCAGACTCATACTGAGTTGCACCACTGGCTTTCCTGGTTCTCCACCTGGTTTATATCATGGGACTTCTCAGCCTCCATAATGCCATGAGGCATTCTTGTAATAAATCCTCTAATATATATCTACATATGTCCTATTGGTACTGTTTCTCTGGAGAACCCTCACTCATTCTGATTTAGTACCAAGAGTGACTCTAGAACAGAATTTTTTTTTTGAGTTGAAGTCTCACTCTGTCACCCAGACTGGAGTGCAGTGGCACACTCCCAACCACCACAGCCTCCACCTGCTGAGCTCCAACGATCCTTCTGCCTCGGTCTTCAAACTAGCTGGAACTACAGGCATGTGCTACCACGTCTGGCTAATTTTTTGATTTATTGTAGAGATGAGGTATCGTCAAGTTGCCCAGACAGGCCTCGAACCCATGGGCTCAGGCTCTCAAAGCACCGGATTGCAGACTGAGCCATCTCAGCCTCCCAAAGCATGGTATTACAAGCTGAGCCACCGAGCCGGCTAGAACAGAATTTTAAGGATAAGTTTTTTTCTGAATTGGACATGGAGTTTCTGGAAAGAGTTTTCTCATCAGATTATATTTAAAAATGCAAAAAGAGTACTTATAATTTATGAAGTAAACTGTTTTTAGAGATATATAAAATGGTTACATTAGATATTCCTAACCAATCTACTTATGAAAAGCAAAGAGCTAAGTGATTTTTAGTATAATATTTTCAAGTATTTTTGGAAAACTAAGCAATGCAGTGATATAGGTTGGTTGCTTCTAATGTCACTGGTCAAATGGTGAGAGAAAGGATTAGCAGAGGAATCAAATTCCCAGATCAAGGACTGAAATTGTTGATA
>NW_007178683.1:0-830 GCF_000164805.1 Carlito syrichta
AATCCTCTAATATATATCTACATATGTCCTATTGGTACTGTTTCTCTGGAGAACCCTCACTCATTCTGATTTAGTACCAAGAGTGACTCTAGAACAGAATTTTTTTTTGAGTTGAAGTCTCACTCTGTCACCCAGACTGGAGTGCAGTGGCACACTCCCAACCACCACAGCCTCCACCTGCTGAGCTCCAACGATCCTTCTGCCTCGGTCTTCAAACTAGCTGGAACTACAGGCATGTGCTACCACGTCTGGCTAATTTTTTGATTTATTGTAGAGATGAGGTATCGTCAAGTTGCCCAGACAGGCCTCGAACCCATGGGCTCAGGCTCTCAAAGCACCGGATTGCAGACTGAGCCATCTCAGCCTCCCAAAGCATGGTATTACAAGCTGAGCCACCGAGCCGGCTAGAACAGAATTTTAAGGATAAGTTTTTTTCTGAATTGGACATGGAGTTTCTGGAAAGAGTTTTCTCATCAGATTATATTTAAAAATGCAAAAAGAGTACTTATAATTTATGAAGTAAACTGTTTTTAGAGATATATAAAATGGTTACATTAGATATTCCTAACCAATCTACTTATGAAAAGCAAAGAGCTAAGTGATTTTTAGTATAATATTTTCAAGTATTTTTGGAAAACTAAGCAATGCAGTGATATAGGTTGGTTGCTTCTAATGTCACTGGTCAAAATGGTGAGAGAAAGGATTAGCAGAGGAATCAAATTCCCAGATCAAGGACTGAAATTGTTGATAATCAAAATCTTGACCTAATCCTGCAATTGACCTCATTACAATAAAAGTTGAACTCCCGGCCTTGCATGATTGGAAAAAAA
>NW_007178684.1:0-936 GCF_000164805.1 Carlito syrichta
CGAGGTATCACCAAGTTGCCCAGACAGGCCTCGAACCCATGGGCTCAGGCTCTCAAAGCACGGGATTGCAGACTGAGCCATCTCAGCCTCCCAAAGCATGGTATTACAAGCTGAGCCACCGAGCCGGCTAGAACAGAATTTTAAGGATGAGTTTTTTTCTGAATTGGACATGGAGTTTCTGGAAAGAGTTTTCTCATCAGATTATATTTAAAAATGCAAAAAGAGCACTTATAATTTATGGAGTAAACTGTTTTTAGAGATATATAAAATGGTTACATTAGATATTCTTAACCAATCCACTTATGAAAAGCAAAGAGCTAAGTGATTTTTAGTAGAATATTTTCAAGTATTTTTGGAAAACTAAGTAATGCAGTGATATAGGTTGGTTGCTTCTAATGTCACTGGTCAAAATGGTGAGAGAAAGAATTAGCAGAGGAATCAAATTCCCAGATCAAGGACTGAAATTGTTGATAATCAAAATCTTGACCTAATCCTGCAATTGACCTCATTACAATAAAAGTTGAACTCCCAGCCTTGCATGATTGGAAAAAAATGAAATTGCACAAGTTGGAATGGGGATGTATGAGAAGACACTGATGAAGCTGGGGATGTTAAACCCCTAATTTCTCATGAGTCTTCTTTGACATTGGAAGAGGCCTCTCTACCCAGTGGTAATAGCCTCTCCACCTCAAATAAAAGTGGTCTCTTCTACCCCAGAAGTGGACTTCCTACCCCTAATGGCAGTGACTGCTTACCCCCAATGGCAGCACCCACTACAGTGGTATCCCCCTTTTATCTCCATCTGAAGGAATTAACCCTGTCGCCCAAAGAAACAGTCATATCCTCCCCTGAAGCAGTTATCATGCAAAGCACTGCTAATTTTCCACGGGATCCACCACCACTATAACCCTGTTTCCGGATGCACAAAGAGACTTA
>NW_007178685.1:0-816 GCF_000164805.1 Carlito syrichta
TCCCTCCCTTCCTTAGCAGTATCCCTCCACAGTCAATCTCACCCCTCCCCCTAAACAGTTTTCCACTACTGCCAATCACTTTCTTACCACACTATAAGTGATCCAGTTCAGCTCATGAGTGATAACATATGGAGCTCTGTTTTTTTGTGCTGTGATAAATCACTGAAAATGACCTACCTCATATCTATCAAACGTTCTGCAAAATCCTTCTATTTCTTTTATTGCTGCATAATAATCCACTGTGTATATACCACATATATTTTATCCATTCCAGCTTTGATGGGAAAAATGGTTGGTACCATGTTTTATTGAATTTGTGATTAGAGCTACAAAAACATAGGGGCGCAGGTATCTTTTTGGTAAAATTATTTGAGTTCCTACAGGTATATTCTCTACTGTGGAAATTCTGTGTCACATGGTACGTCAATATCTTGTCCCTTTACAAACCACCACAGTTTTCCAAAGATGTTGCTCTACTTTTCAGTCCACGTGCAGTGTAGATGAATTTTTTTCTTCCAAAATTCTGACCTGCATCTGTTATAGTTTGTTTTGTTAATGATGGCCAGTCTTACAGGGGGTATTTGGAATTTCAACGTGGTTTCATTTGCATTTCTTTGATGATTAGTGTGGCTGGGCAATTTTCATGTGTCTCCTGGCTGCCCGTATCTCTTCTTATGAAATGTGTCCACTCACGTATTTGCACACTTTGCAAAGGGAATGCTTGCCTTCTTTTTCTAAGTGTTTGAATTTCCTGTAGATCCTAGATGTAATGCTTCTTTATAGATACATAGTTGTAGAATCGTTTTGCCATTCTGT
>NW_007178686.1:0-719 GCF_000164805.1 Carlito syrichta
CACCTTCAGTCACGTGCTCCAGATGACCTGCCTCCACCCTCCACACTCATGCCACACAGAAAAGAAATGTGTGAGCTCACAGAACAGACAGTCCAGAGGTAGTGTGTCTGTCAGGCATAGAGCGATCAAGGCTATCCAGCAATGCCATGGCCAGCCCAGGTTGTGGTCATTCTGTCTGCCACCTTCTGACAGGGGAAGGGCCCCTCTGACAGGGGGAGGGCCCCTCTGGGAGGGCCCCCCTCCCTCTCCCGATCATCGATCACTCTGTCATCTCCCAACCAAGGGACCTTTTATCTTCCCCCGCCCAAGGGACCTTTCCATGGGGAGCTGTGTACACCTATCTTGACGCACTTGGGAGGCAGTTTTTGTCTCCAGAGTCTCCATTGGCTGGGCTGGGGTATGGTATCAGGATCATGGCTTCAGGGTCCTCAAGCTGCAGGGCCCAGCCAGTCCTAACACCTTGATCCTGAGTAGCCAGGACTCTGGAGGCCACCACGCCTGACTAGATTATGGGGATCTCTCACTGAGACAAGGTCTGGCAATGTCATCCAGGCTGGTCTCGGACCCCAGGGATCAGGCAGCCTCCTTTCTTGGCTGCCCAGGACATAAGGCTGACAGCTGTGAGCCACGGTGCCTGATCTGGACTCGCACGTTCTATTGGCAGGGGCAACACAAAAGGAACACCTTGTGACAGAGGTCACTGCATCCCGTGTTGCCAG
>NW_007178687.1:0-487 GCF_000164805.1 Carlito syrichta
AGCCCAAAGGCAGTCACAGTGTTCATTCACCACATTGCTTCAGCAAGAGCCTTCCATTTCAATGGGGCTGATTTCTTCCAAATGTGTGTAAGTTTGACCAGAGAGAATTAGGTCCAATTGTTCTTCAGAAAAACAGCTTCTAAAAATGTAACTTGCATTTGCTTCTTTTATCCAGATGAATAAACTACACAATCAAATTTAAATGTTTTTTCTATCCAACTCAACATACTTTTCACCATCTCTTTCTAAAAAAAAAAAGTCTCCGTTGATCCTTCAGCATCAGCCTTCCAGGTAGCTGGAACTACAGGCAAGTGTTAATTTTTTATTTATTGTAGAGATGATGTCGCGCTAAGTTGCTCAGGTGAGTCTCAAACCCGTAGTCTCAGGCAATCCACTCACCTCGGCCTCGCAAATTGCTGGGATTACAGGCTGAGCGACTGAGCCTGGCCACTTCCTTTTTTTTTTGTAGCTGGTCTCAGTGGCTCAG
>NW_007178688.1:0-889 GCF_000164805.1 Carlito syrichta
CAGGAGGATGGTTTGAGAACAGGAGTTCTAGACCAGCTTGAGTTACATAGTGAGACCCTGTCTCAGAAACACAAAACAAAACAAAAACCTGTTTCTGCTTTCTCTCTTGCTTAGAAAATCAACCTTTGAGTCTGTAAATATTAAATGCCGGCTTTTATTCTGGAAAAACAATAAACTTTTCAAAGCTGACCTCAGTCCTTTGAGTTCATCTTCCTCCTCCCTTGTGTCCTCATTAGCTGTGCTCAGGTTGCATCTGTGAGCATTTAGATCACCTTGTCGTACATGCGCGCGCACGCGCACACACACACACACACACACACACGCACAGCACCTGGGCACCTGTGACAAGGCATCTTACGGTTGATCTCATCTCACAGCTGTGCACCAAGGAGCATTATCCATGACAGCCAATTTGTTCTTTTCAACAGCCATAGTTTTATGACACTGGGTGGATATACGAAGGGACATCCCCAAACCTGGGATTTACTTATAAAAAGTTGTTTATTTATTCTTACGTATTTTGTTGTAAAAGTTCCACATATTTTTTAACATTTTTATTTTCAAAAAAATTGTGGGGTACAATTCAGGGCTAGGTATACAAATATTCACCATGTAAGTACCCTTATTGATGAGGCACGCCCCCCCTCCCCAAGCATACATTGACTACTGTCAATCCCAACTCCCCACACCCCCGCCCTCCTCCCTGCAGTTTCCCACACTTTCAATCCTTTTCTTATAGTAATATGGTAGTTGTTCGAGATCCACTTATGAGTGAGAACATGTGATATTAGCTCTTTGTTCTGTAGAGAACACTATTATAAACTCTAATTCCATCCAGGTTGCTGCGAAGTTCATGATTTTGATCTTTATGGGCTGTGTAGTATTCCAT
>NW_007178689.1:0-822 GCF_000164805.1 Carlito syrichta
ATACATTACATACTAAATAAACTTTTAGGGCTCTGTAAAGTAAACCTGAATGGTATTGGTAGCTGCTAAAATAGAATATGATTCATGATTGCTAATTTACTGGTTGTCTTGTCTTTGTCTTTGTATTTTAGAAATAAGTATAATTTTTCAGGAGTGACAAAGCATGATGTGAGAGTGTGTTGGTACTGTTTCTGACGTTTTCTCACTGTCCTACTGGCACTATGATTTTAGGCTATTATCAGGGATCCTTAGCGTTTGAGAAAACACTAACTTGTGACTTGAGGTCACCCCAAAGGTGCACATGAGAATAATTGTGACAGTGCTTACTGGCTCAATATCCTGACTTATGTTGTTTTACAAATGCTATTTTCTCTTTCATCACAATAGTTTTAGTTGATTTGATTCATTTGTTTTCTGTGATCTACACAAAGCATTATATCCTTATTTCTGTGTCTCCTCAGCTTTTCTTTCAAATATGGAACCTAGATTTTGATTTTGCAATTTGAAAGACAAAAAAGTGTAGTGATCTCTATGCCTATGTGGAAAAAAAATTAGCTTCAAGTTGTATAAATATGTACTTGAAATAGTGTATAATGTGAACTTAGACCTAGTGTTTAGGTTGTTAATTTATTACTTCCTTTTGACATGAAGGTGAGTTTTGAGGATTGATTGTTTCTTTTTTTTTTTTTAGTTGGAGTCTCACTCTGTCACCCAGACTGGAGTGCAGAGGCCGCTCTCGGCCACCACAGCCTTGACCTGCTGGGCTCCAGTGATCCTTCTGCCTTAGCCTTCCAAGTAGCTGGAACTACAGGTGTGCAGAAT
>NW_007178690.1:0-972 GCF_000164805.1 Carlito syrichta
CCACGATCAATCACTGAGTAGTTGATTCATCAGTCACAGAGATCGGATCTGTTGGTCCTGCACTTTCCTGTCCACCTTCAATATGGTGGTGGGGTGCCTCTCTTGTCCTCTTCTGTGGAAACTTGCTACTGGACTGCATACAGCTCTTTGTAGCTCCCTGCCAGGTGCTAAAGTGATGAGGCAGTACATTGAAATCTTAAAATATTACACTGTTGTAGATTTCAAGTAACAAAATGACAATAGTTATTCCGTTCATAATGAAAAAATAATCACAAGTATAGATAAAATTAGTTTCAGATAATATTAAAACACTTCTACATGTTTCTGGAGTGCAGTTAATGTTTACCTTCATCGCATAAATTGACTTTAAATAGATATAATAAGAGACTTGAAAAGTAAAGGAAATGCAGGATTAGAATAAGCGTGATAAGGTCAAAATTCATTGGCATTTATTAGCATTATCTTTTTTTTCTTTTTTTGAGTTAGAGTCTCACTCTGTCGCCCAGACTGGAGTGCAGTGGCCACTTCTGGCCACCACAACCTCGACTTGCTGGACTCCAGCGATCCTTCCACCTCCGCCTTCCAAGTAACTGGAACTACAGGCGTGCACTACCACACCCAGCTAATTTTTGGTTTATTGTAGAGATGAGGTCTTGCCAAGTTGCCCAGGCAGGTCTTGAACCTGCGGGCTCAGGCAATCCACTCACCTCAGACTCCCAAAGTGCAGGATTATAGGCTGAGTCACCAAGTCTGACTTTATTAGCATTACTAAGTAATACCTGACTATACATAATTATTCATAATGATATATCGCTTTATTTTACTTTGCATCTCGTGAATTGCTCAGTGAAATTGCTCAGTTGAAAAAAAAATTGTTACTAAGAAGAAAATGATCTTTAAAAATCTTGATATGCTGAACTTGTAATATATATACAAGAAAATTGATTACTTTACTCAATTTCCAATCATTTG
>NW_007178691.1:0-934 GCF_000164805.1 Carlito syrichta
GCAGAAAGGTTAACTAATAATGGCATTGAATTCAACACTTAATGATGTAATAGTTATAAAATTTTACTGACTTTTGTTCACAAAGTAAATCACAATCCCTAAACATTTTACAGGACTCTGCATATGTGTTTCAAATGCTGGGGAGGATACAAAGATGTATCCTCAGGGGGTATAAAGTTCTGTGGAGGGAGGAGATAAAGTGGAGGATGACTGAGCAGACACCCTCTATAGGTGACACATGAATGATCAAGCAGTGGCTAGTTTACAGATTTATAGAAGGGAGAAGCCATGTGGTATATAGTGATTATGGACTGTTTAATGAATTAGGTGCAACTTGGTTTGGCCTTGAAATATAAGTACGTTCAAACCTGGGATCAGAGGACAACATTCTAAGAAAAGCGACCTGCATGAACAAAAATGTGTGTCAGGCAAGATGATAGGTTCAGCAAGATGATATTTTCTAGAAATATCAGAAGACTTGAGGGAGCAAGTGAAAGGTGCAGACAACAGTCAGAAGGATGTCCCCAAGATGGCTCTGCCTACCAAAGACAACAAAGTCCCTAAGCGTTTTTTCCTGCCAGCACGAAACTTGAACCTGTGCTCAAACAACCTCTTCCTATAGAAATGCTGCCTTATAGTCTCCTCCAATGGGACCCAGGCACAGCACGGGCCAGCCCCTACGAGGTTCAAGGTTCATAAATATACCCTTCTCCCTACATAGCTCTCTCTCTCTCTCTCTTATTCCCTCTCTCTGTCCCCATCACTCTCTCTCTCCTTTTCTCTTTCTCTCTCTCTCTTGCTTTTTCTCTCTGTCCCCACCACTCTCTCTCTTTCTCTCTCCCTCTGTTACTCTTCCTCTTTCACTCTCTCTCATCCTCTCTCCCCCTCTCTCACTCACTCTCTCCTCTCTTGCTTTTTCTCACACTCTCTCGCC
>NW_007178692.1:0-1237 GCF_000164805.1 Carlito syrichta
ACCTGGGATCAGAGGACAACATTCTAAGAAAAGCGACCTGCATGAACAAAAATGTGTGTCAGGCAAGATGATAGGTTCAGCAAGATGATATTTTCTAGAAATATCAGAAGACTTGAAGGAGCAATTGAAAGGTGCAGACAACAGTCAGAAGGATGTCCCCAAGATGCCTCTGCCTCCCAAAGACAACAAAGTCCCTAAGCATTTTTTCCCGCCAGCGTGAAACTTGAACCTGTGCTCAAACAACCTCTTCCTATAGAAATGCTGCCTCATAGTCTCCTCCAATGGGACCCAGGCACAGCACGGGCCAGCCCCTATGAGGTTCAAGGTTCATAAATATACCCTTCTCCCTACATAGCTCTCTCTCTCTCTCTTATTCCCTCTCTCTGTCCTCGTCACTCTCTCTCTCCTTTTCTCTTTCTCTCTCTCTCTTGCTTTTTGTCTCTGTCCCCACCACTCTCTCTCTTTCTCTCTCCCTCTGTTACTCTTCCTCTTTCACTCTCTCTCATCCTCTCTCCCCCTCTCTCACTCACTCTCTCCTCTCTTGCTTTATCTCACACTCTCTCGTCCTCTCTCCCCCACTTGCTTTCTCTCTCTGTCCCCACCACTCTCTTACTCTCTCTCTCTCTTGTCCTTCCTCAGTTACAGTACCTTCGTGTAACTGCCCCTTTAATAAATCTCTTGGTTTATACCGGCGTGGAGTTGTTACTGGGTGCCCCCAAAACTTCTTTCATTGGTGCCGTGACTTGGATGGGTGCTCTCTCGCCTCTGTTTGGGTGTATTCCCATGGGCGAGAGCCCTGACCCAACACCTGTAGCCACTCCATCCCTCCTGGACCGTCCCACTGTTTTAAACGTGTAAAATGCATCCATCAGTGACCGTTGGATAAGTAAGTTCCCCTCCCCCAAACAACAGAGTAAAAACTTTCCAGAGAACTCTGGAAGGAAAGACTTTAACCCCCCCCCCCGGCACCTGGGCAAGGGGGGACACACCCACCTTGGCTTTTATGACCTTTTACGATCACCGCAGACCCTAAAGGCTTCCTCTTCTCCTTTATCTTTCTCAAACTTTAAAAACTCCCACGACTGCAGTTTGCAGCGGGCCCGGGGCCCCATGGCTGCTAACCCACAGCAGTTTATATCTGTCAGCAACAATAAACCTCGGAAGTTTCATGTCTGTTGCCCATATTCAGCCCTGTTCACCGGCAGGAATTGCGACTACACTCCCTACCCACTGCCTC
>NW_007178693.1:0-824 GCF_000164805.1 Carlito syrichta
CCCGCTTGCTTTCTCTCTCTGTCCCCACCACTCTCTTACTCTCTCTCTCTCTTGTCCTTCCTCAGTTACAGTACCTTCGTGTAACTGCCCCTTTAATAAATCTCTTGGTTTATACCGGCGTGGAGTTGTTACTGGGTGCCCCCAAAACTTCTTTCATTGGTGCCGTGACTTGGATGGGTGCTCTCTTGCCTCTGTTTGGGTGTATTCCCATGGGCGAGAGCCCTGACCCAACACCTGTAGCCACTCCATCCCTCCTGGACCGTCCCACTGTTTTAAACGTGTAAAATGCATCCATCAGTGACCGTTGGATAAGTAAGTTCCCCTCCCCCAAACAACAGAGTAAAAACTTTCCAGAGAACTCTGGAAGGAAAGACTTTAACCCCCCCCCCCGGCACCTGGGCAAGGGGGGACACACCCACCTCGGCTTTTATGACCTTTTACGATCACCGCAGACCCTAAAGGCTTCCTCTTCTCCTTTATCTTTCTCAAACTTTAAAAACTCCCACGACTGCAGTTTGCAGCGGGCCCGGGGCCCCATGGCTGCTAACCCACAGCAGTTTATATCTGTCAGGCAACAATAAACCTCGGAGGTTTCATGTCTGTTGCCCCATATTCAGCCCTGTTCAACCGGCAGGAATTGCGACTACACTCCCTACCCACTGCCTCGGTCAAGTGCTCTCTGTCTGTTTCTGAAAATCCCAGTGCTGGGTGCTTTGACCCCCTCAGTTCTCCAGGAGAACCCAGGCTATGCCAAAGCTCTGTGATGACAGACTTTGCCATAGTCACACTTCTCGAACACTGACTCTTCGGGGGGATGCCCCGTT
>NW_007178694.1:0-768 GCF_000164805.1 Carlito syrichta
ACCGTCCCACTGTTTTAACGTGTAAAATGCATCCATCAGTGACCGTTGGATAAGTAAGTTCCCCTCCCCCAAACAACAGAGTAAAAACTTTCCAGAGAACTCTGGAAGGAAAGACTTTAACCCCCCCCCCCCCGCACCTGGGCGAGGGGGGACACACCCACCTCGGCTTTTATGACCTTTTATGATCACCGCAGACCCTAAAGGCTTCCTCTTCTCCTTTATCTTTCTCAAACTTTAAAAACTCCCACGACTGCAGTTTGCAGCGGGCCCGGGGCCCCATGGCTGCTAACCCACAGCAGTTTATATCTGTCAGGCAACAATAAACCTCGGAGGTTTCATGTCTGTTGCCCCATATTCAGCCCTGTTCAACCGGCAGGAATTGCGACTACACTCCCTACCCACTGCCTCGGTCAAGTGCTCTCTGTCTGTTTCTGAAAATCCCAGCGCTGGGTGCTTTGACCCCCTCAGTTCTCCAGGAGAACCCAGGCTATGCCAAAGCTCTGTGATGACAGACTTTGCCATAGTCACACTTCTCGAACAACTGACTCTTCGGGGGATGCCCCGTTTAGTCTGCCTGTTCCCTATGGGAGGCTCATAATCCCTGCTGGCAGCTTCTCTCTCTCTCTCTCTCTCTCTCTCTTACTCTTCCTCTTTCACTCTCTCTCACCCTCTCTCCCCCTCTCTCACTCGCTCTCTCCTCTCTTGCTTTTTCTCACACTCTCTCACCCTCTCTCCCCCCCCTTGCTTTCTCTCTCTGTCCCCGCCACT
>NW_007178695.1:0-1454 GCF_000164805.1 Carlito syrichta
CTGTTTTAACGTGTAAAATGCATCCATCAGTGACCGTTGGATAAGTAAGTTCCCCTCCCCCAAACAACAGAGTAAAAACTTTCCAGAGAACTCTGGAAGGAAAGATTTTAACCCCCCCCCGGCACCTGGGCAAGGGGGGACACACCCACCTCGGCTTTTATGACCTTTTACGATCACCGCAGACCCTAAAGGCTTCCTCTTCTCCTTTATCTTTCTCAAACTTTAAAAACTCCCACGACTGCAGTTTGCAGCGGGCCCGGGGCCCCATGGCTGCTAACCCACAGCAGTTTATATCTGTCAGGCAACAATAAACCTCGGAGGTTTCATGTCTGTTGCCCCATATTCAGCCCTGTTCAACCGGCAGGAATTACGACTACACTCCCTACCCACTGCCTCGGTCAAGTGCTCTCTGTCTGTTTCTGAAAATCCCAGCGCTGGGTGCTTTGACCCCCTCAGTTCTCCAGGAGAACCCAGGCTATGCCAAAGCTCTGTGATGACAGACTTTGCCATAGTCACACTTCTCGAACAACTGACTCTTCGGGGGATGCCCCGTTTAGTCTGCCTGTTCCCTGTGGGAGGCTCATAATCCCTGCTGGCAGCTTCTCTCTCTCTCTCTCTCTCTCTCTCTCTTACTCTTCCTCTTTCACTCTCTCTCACCCTCTCTCCCCCTCTCTCACTCGGTCTCTCCTCTCTTGCTTTTTCTCACACTCTCTCACCCTCTCTCCCCCCCTTGCTTTCTCTCTCTGTCCCCGCCACTCTCTTACTCTCTTACTCTCTCTCTCTCTCTCTCTCTCTTGTCCTTCCTTGGTTACAGTCCCTTCATGTAACTGCCCCTTTAATAAATCTCTCAGTTCAGACCGGCGTGGAGTTGTTATGGGTGCCCCCAAAACTTCTTTCAGCAAGAACTGTGATACAAGTGAAACTTAAATTGTGATTAGATAGGAGAGGGATTTGGAAGCCATTTTAAGGAAGTGAATTTTAGGATGGGCCTGGTAGAATAGGTGATAGGTAGGAGATGGGTTATTGGAGGCATACTCCTGCCCCCACCCTAAGCACAAAGAAGCACAAAACAAAATGAATAGCTATGTATATTTATACAGTGATAGAATTTACCCCAGCGGTCTGGGTGTGTCTCTGAATGCTTTTGTTACTTGGGTACTAAAGTATCTGAAAACATAATTGAATGACTTAAATTTATTCTGTCACATGCCCTTTATCAAATATGACAAAGCCAAAAATCAGTAAATAATAGGTGTTACATTTCTAGAAGACATATATAGAGTACTCCATTTGTTCCTCAAAATACCCTCTTGAGGTCTAGTATGTAGCCAGGATTAGCTCAGTAACTGTCTCAGGGTCTTAATGACACACCCGATATGATCACTCTTTCCATAAAAAGCAAGGATTAGTCAGGAATTTTTTACTTTTAAGTTCTGTGCTATCTCCGAGTTTTT
>NW_007178696.1:0-912 GCF_000164805.1 Carlito syrichta
TATATGAGGGATATCCCCCCCAAAAACAGCAATTATTTTGGACAGCAGAATCAGACCAGAGTGTCCTTATAGTACACTCAGAATTTGCTACTCCAGATCAAATGGTCAACCAAAGTTTTTATCTGGAAGTTTTGAGTAGGTTGTATCATGATTTGTGGAAGAAATATCTGTGTTGTGTCAGAGGTGACTGATTCTTCCACTGTGATAACACACCTGCCCACACAAGCTGAGTGTTCAATTGTTTTTTTTTTTATTTGTTTGTTTTTTGTGTTAGAGTCTCACTCTGTCACCCAGACTGGAGTGCAGTGGCCGATCCCGGTCACCACAACCTCGACCTGTTGGGTTCCAGCGATCCTTCCGCCTCAGTCTTCCAAGTAACTGGAACTACAGGCGCGTGCTACCACGACCGGCTAATTTTTAATTTATTGTAGAGATGAGGTCTCGCCAAGTTGCCCAGGCGGGTCTCAAACCCGCTGTCTCAGGCAATCCACTCACCTCAGTCTCCCAAAGTGCTGGGATTACAGACTGAGCCACCGAGCCCGGCACCTTTTTTTTTTTTAACCAAAAACGACATGACCCCCATGCCTCACCCTCCCTATACACCCAATCTTGCTCCAAGTGACTTTTTTTGTTTCCCCAGATGAAAAAATCCTCAAAAGGAAATATTTAATGATGAGGTGAAAGAAAAAACAGTAGAAGTGCTAAAAGGCATCAAAATTGACAAGTTCAAAAACTGTTTAGAACACAGGAAAAAGCATCTTGATAGGCGTATTGTATCAAACAGAGAGTACTTTAAAAGTGACTGAAGTTTAAACATATAAAAATAAATATGCACTTTTTCTAAATAAATTCCAGGTATTCTGGGGTCCCTCCTCTTAGTTCAAGAAGATGTGTATATGTGCCAAGTTGACA
>NW_007178697.1:0-852 GCF_000164805.1 Carlito syrichta
CCAGGAATGGTTTACCAGCTAGCTGAACATTCCTCCATCCAGTCAAGTTGACACATGAAATTCACCATCACGATTCACCCCTTGTCAACTTGGCACATATACACATCTTCTTGAACTAAGAGGAGGGACCCCAGAATACCTGGAATTTATTTAGAAAAAGTGCATATTTATTTTTATATGTTTAAACTTCAGTCACTTTTAAAGTACTCTCTGTTTGATACAATACGCCTATCAAGATGCTTTTTCCTGTGTTCTAAACAGTTTTTGAACTTGTCAATTTTGATGCCTTTTAGCGCTTCTACTGTTTTTTCTTTCACCTCATCATTAAATATTTCCTTTTGAGGATTTTTTCATCTGGGGAAACAAAAAAAGTCACTTGGAGCAAGATTGGGTGTATAGGGAGGGTGAGGCATGGGGGTCATGTCGTTTTTGGTTAAAAAAAAAAAATGCCGGGCTCGGTGGCTCAGTCTGTAATCCCAGCACTTTGGGAGGCTGAGGTGAGTGGATTGCCTGAGACAGCGGGTTTGAGACCCGCCTGGGCAACTTGGCGAGACCTCATCTCTACAATAAATTAAAAATTAGCCGGTCGTGGTAGCACGCGCCTGTAGTTCCAGTTACTTGGAAGACTGAGGCGGAAGGATCGCTGGAACCCAACAGGTCAAGGTTGTGGTGACCGGGATCGGCCACTGCACTCCAGTCTGGGTGACAGAGTGAGACTCTAACTCAAAAAACAAACAAATAAAAAAAAAAAAACAATTGAACACTCAGCTTGTGTGGGCAGGTGTGTTATCACAGTGGAAGAACCAGTCACCTCTGACACAACACAGATATTTCTTCCACAAATCATGATAC
>NW_007178697.1:1673-3285 GCF_000164805.1 Carlito syrichta
CTTTTGCCTTTCTGCTCTCCCACTATGTGAAAAGACAGCAAGAAAACCCTCCAAATGATGAAGCCTTGATCTTGAACTTCTCAGCCTCCAAAAATGAAATGTAATTTTCTGTTCCTTATAAATTACCCAGTCTCGAGTGCCTTGATATAGCAGCACCAATAAACGAAGACAGTCCTTCATTTATTCTTCTTATATCCAATAACTTAATACTGTGACATAAATAAGAGAGAAAGAAAAGAGAGATATTTGGTTAACACACACACACATGTGTTCAGAATAAAATAAGGAGGAAATACTCTGACAATTTCAGTCCTGGTTTCTGTTACTGGTCACATAATCATAGCTGCCATTTGGAACTACCTTTGTTTGCTGCTCATTCTGTATTCCCTTTCTCTTCAGCAGGAACTCCAGCTGGTTGTGGTTCTTCACCTTACAGGGTGATCCAAACCCAATCTTTGTTTCTGAAAGGACTGGGCCTGGGTTGGATTTAGTTTTGCACTGAACTTAATCCTAGAACATGGGGATAGTAAGAGACACTCTGAGAGATCTCCTGTATTCCAGATGTACTCTTTTTTGTTTTGTTTTGTTTTTGTTTCTGTTTCTGTTTTTTGAGTTGGAGTCTCACTCTGTCACCCAGACTAGAGTACAGTAGCTGCTCCCGGCCACCGCAGCCTCGACCTGCTGGGCTCTGGTGATCCTTCCACCTCAGCCTTACAAGTAGCTGGAACTACAGGCATGCACTACCACACCCGGCTAATTTTGTGATTTATTGTAGACATGAGGTCTCACCAGGTTGCCCAGCTGGGTCTCGAACCCACGGGCTCAGGCAATCCACTCACCTCAACCTCCCAAGGCATGGGATTACACACTGAGCCACCGAGCCTGGCAGATGTACTCTTTCTTGCTTTCTGTGTAGTAGCCCAGGTTCCCTTGTCTGGATCAATCACTCCAGCCGATACCATAACTCCCTTCTTGAACTCTTCATTCAAAGGCATAAGAAACCCCAAATGGCCACGTGGTAGTCTTAACCTCTGGTTTAATGGGAACAGTCCATTTAGAATTAATACTTCTATACCAGAAGAGAATAAAGTTAGGCAGAAAAGAAGCAAACATTTTGCTAGTGGGGTGCGAGGGGTAATGATGAGTGGTGTCACTCTCATTTCCACCTCTTGATTCTGGACTATTGGAGAAAGAATACCGTGCTGAACACTGATTCCAAGAAGATAAAGCCTTCTGGAGAACCTTGCTCCAGGCCTGTAAGGTATCATCACCCTGCTTGGTGCTGTAACTGAGCCTTCCAAAGGCCACTTCACCATTTTATCAAGCCAGCTGCTTCAGGATGATGTGGCACATGGTAAAACCAGTGCACTTTGGGAGCTTGAGCCCATCACTACATCTCTTTCATTCTGATGTGAGTTCCTTGGTCAGAAGTAATGCTGTGTTGAATACTGTGGATAAGGATTTCTGTAAGTCCATGGATGGTAGTTGAGGCAAAACTTTGCATGCAAGGAGGGCAAATCCTTATGTAGGGTACAAAAACAAACACTCTTCCTTTCATAGTGAAAGTTGTCTAATGTGAGCAACTTGCCAGTAAGTGGCTGGCTTATCACCC
>NW_007178698.1:0-821 GCF_000164805.1 Carlito syrichta
TCCTGGTTGTGTCTGTGAGGATGTCTCTGGAAGAGATTAGCATTTGAGTCAGTACACTGAGAAGAGAAGACCGGCTGTCACCGGTTTGGCTGGTCATTATCCGGTTCCTTGAATCCCAGAATAGAACAAACAGGCACAGAAAGGATCAATTGTTGCCTCCTTAAACTGGTACATCTAAATTCTCCACCCTTGGGCATTAGAGCTCCTGATTTTGGGGCCTTCAAACTCTGAGATTGCTAGCAATGCTATTCACTCCCCAAAGTTTTCAGACAATTGCTTACGAGGGGGGACAAAAAAAAAACGGAATTCTCTTTTTGAGGGTGAGCCCCATGTAGCACAGGCTTCCCTCAATAGACTAGTGATCCAGGAACCCATTGGCATCAGAGGACCAGCTACCATCATTTTGAGAGGCTGCATTCAGCGTCAGGGATTTTTTTGTTGTTGAGATTCTTACAACGAGTTTGCCCATTATGAAATGGGTGATTTCATAATGGGTGATTTGCAAGCACAGCTGCCCACACCGCACTGAGTGTTCTGCAATTTTTGACCCAAAGTGACATGACCCTCATGACCCCCCCCCATTCACTTGGTCTCACCCTCAGCAACGTTTTTGTTTCCCCAGATGAAAAAGTTCTCAAAGGGAAATCTTTTGCTGATGTGGAAGAGGTGAAACAAAAAATGACAGAAACACTAAAAGGCATCGAAGAGTTCAAAAACTGTTTTGAGCAGTAGAAAAATGTCTCATTAGTATATTGCATCAACAGAGAGTACTTTGAAGGTGACTGAAGTTTAACATGTAAGAATAAATACACCAATTTTTT
>NW_007178699.1:0-784 GCF_000164805.1 Carlito syrichta
TAGAGCTCCTGATTTTGGGGCCTTCAAGCTCTGAGATTGCTAGCAATGCTATCCACTCCCCAAAGTTTTCAGACAATTGCTTACGAGGGGGGCAAAAAAAACCGGAATTCTCTTTTTGAGGGTGAGCCCCATGTAGCACAGGCTTCCCTCAATAGACTAGTGATCCAGGAACCCATTGGCATCAGAGTACCAGCTACCATCATTTTGAGAGGCTGCATTCAGCGTCAGGGATTTTTTTGTTGTTGAGATTCTTACAACGAGTTTGCCCATTATGAAATGGGTGATTTCATAATGGGTGATTTGCAAGCACAGCTGCCCACACCGCACTGAGTGTTCTGCAATTTTTGACCCAAAGTGACATGACCCTCATGACCCCCCCCCCATTCACTTGGTCTCACCCTCAGCAACTTTTTTGTTTCCCCAGATGAAAAAGTTCTCAAAGGGAAATCTTTTGCTGATGTGGAAGAGGTGAAACAAAAAATGACAGAAACACTAAAAGGCATCGAAGAGTTCAAAAACTGTTTTGAGCAGTAGAAAAATGTCTCAATAGGTATATTGCATCAAACAGAGAGTACTCTGAAGGTGACTGAAGTTTAAACATGTAAGAATAAATACACAATTTTTTATAAATAAATCCTGAGTTGTTTTTGGCATGCTACCTCCTTTATATTCAAAGATAAAAACTAAATAATCTAATTACTAAAAAAATTAAGACTTTAATTTTTTCTTATGATCTAGAACTTGGGTTTCAATATATTTTTAAATTATATTTTAATATTTTTAT
>NW_007178700.1:0-1729 GCF_000164805.1 Carlito syrichta
ATAACAAGTTTATCTGCAGAAACTGTATGTCCAAACTCATACACCATAAGACTTCAAGAAGTGCCTTAAAATGTATTTCCTGATTTCTGTAGTTTATTATATGGGGTGCCAAAAAAATGTGTACACATTTTGAGAGATGTTATCTATATATTACTTTCTGATGTTGAATTAAATTATGGTAGCAACGTGTAGCATGCTGTTTGCTCAACTGTGATTTCTCCATTTTCTGCCTGTTGTGTGGTGACACTAGCATTCATTTGATTAATGCCACCTTTTGAGCAAATGCCATACCTACCATGTGTATACATTTTGAGGGACACCCCCATATACTGTTTTGTTTCATAATTTAAAGATTTATTTCTTTTTTTTTTTGAGTTGGAGTCTCATTCTGTCGCCCAGACTGGAGTGTAGTGGCCGATCTCGGCCACTGCAACCTCGACATGCTGGGATCCGGCGATCCTTCCACCTCAACCTTCCAAGTATCTGGAACTACAGGCGTGCACTACCATGCCCAGCTAATTTTTTATTTATTGTAGAGATGAGGTCTCGCCAAGTTGCCCAGGTGGGTCTCGAACCTGCGGGCTCAGGCAATCCACTCACCTCAGCCTCCCAAATGCATGGGATTACAGGTTGAACCATATGTATATTATGTTGGAGTCTCACTCTGTTGCCCAGGCTGGAGGGCGGTTGCACACTCACAGCCACCACAGTCTCCACCTGCTGGGCTCAAGCAGTCCTGCCTCACCCTTCCAGAATATATTTTTGAAATATAATAACTATTGAATTTTTTCTGTTCCTGTAGTGAGCTAAATAGCTAGCCTTTCTAATAATATACAATGTATAAATTATACATGATCTTTTAATTTTTTTAACCTTTATAATAATATACAATGCTTAAATTATACAAGATCTTTTAATTTTTTTATTAAACCATAGTCAATCAAACATAATTCTGTGTTTACCATTTTACTTGCTCATGGGGATATACAAATAATAGAACAGGGTCCTTCTTGATGAGTTGTAAGCTTATGGGGAAGACAAATGAGTAAACAGATGGATACAAATGTAATTGAAAATAGCTTATTTTTAATTTTGTTTATAAAAAGAAGAGTGACTAAGAAAATATAGTAGGCATTATTACAGGCTGAAATAAAAATATTAAAATATAATTTAAAAATATATTGAAACCCAAGTTCTAGATCATAAGAAAAAATTAAGGTCTTAATTTTTTTAGTAATTAGATTATTTAGTTTTTATCTTTGAATATAAAGGAAGTAGCATGCCAAAAACAACCCAGGATTTATTTATAAAAAATTGTGTATTTATTCTTACATGTTTAAACTTCAGTCACCTTCAGAGTACTCTCTGTTTGATGCAATATACCTATTGAGACATTTTTCCACTGCTCAAAACAGTTTTTGAACTCTTCGATGCCTTTTAGTGTTTCTGTCATTTTTTGTTTCACCTCTTCCACATCAGCAAAAGATTTCCCTTTGAGAACTTTTTCATCGGGGGAAACAAAAAAGTTGCTGAGGGTGAGACCAAGTGAATGGGGGGGGGTCATGAGGGTCGTGTCACTTTGGGTCAAAAACTGCAGAACACTCAGTGCGTGTGAGCAGCTGCGCTTGCAAATCACCCATTATGAAATCACCCATTTCATAATGGGCAAACTCGTTGTAAGAATCTCAACAACAAAAAAATCCCTGACGCTGAATGCAGCCTCTCAAAA
>NW_007178700.1:2822-3799 GCF_000164805.1 Carlito syrichta
TTTTTTCTCTGGGGAAACAAAAAAAGTCACTTGGAGCAAGATTGGGTGTATAGGGAGGGTGAGGCATGGGGATCATGTCGTTTTTGGTTAAAAAAAAAAAGGTGCCGGGCTCGGTGGCTCAGTCTGTAATCCCAGCACTTTGGGAGACTGAGGTGAGTGGATTGCCTGAGACAGCGGGTTTGAGACCCGCCTGGGCAACTTGGCGAGACCTCATCTCTACAATAAATTAAAAATTAGCCGGTCATGGTAGCACGCACCTGTAGTTCCAGTTACTTGGAAGACTGAGGCGGAAGGATCGCTGGAACCCAACAGGTCAAGGTTGTGGTGACCGGGATCGGCCACTGCACTCCAGTCTGGGTGACAGAGTGAGACTCTAACTCAAAAAACAAACAAATAAAAAAAAACAATTGAACACTCAGCTTGTGTGGGCAGGTGTGTTATCACAGTGGAAGAATCAGTCACCTCTGACACAACACAGATATTTCTTCCACAAATCATGATACAACCTACTCAAAACTTCCAGATAAAAACTTTGGTTGACCATTTGATCTGGAGTAGCAAATTCTGAGTGTACTATAAGGACACTCTGGTCTGATTCTGCTGTCCAAAAGATAATTGCTGTTTTTTGGGGGGATATCCCTCATATAATTGATCTTCAAATGAAGACAATAAGCTGGGCTTGGTGGCTCAGCAGCTCAGCCTGTAATCCCGTGCCTTTGGGAGGATGAGATAAGTGGATTGCCTGAGCCCACGGGTTCGAGACCCGCCTGGGCAGCGAGACCTCATCTCTACAATAAATAAATAAAAAATCAGGCAGGTGTGGTAGTGAATGCCTGTAATTCCGGCTACTCGGAAGGCTGAGGTGGAAGGATCGCCGGAGCCCAGCAGGTCAAGGCCACGGTGACCGGGAGTGGCCACTGCACTCCAGTCTGGGTGACAAAGTGAGACTCCGACTCAAAACAAAACAAACAATGAAG
>NW_007178701.1:0-1375 GCF_000164805.1 Carlito syrichta
TAGTCACTCTTCTTTTTATAAACAAAATTAAAAATGCTATTCTCAATTACATTTGTATCCATCTGTTTACTCATTTGTCTTCTCCATAAGCTTACATGCTCATCAAGAAGGACCCTGTTCTATTATTTGTATATCCCCATGAGCAAGTAAAATGGTAAACACAGAATTATGTTTGATTGACTATGGTTTAATAAAAAAATTAAAAGATCTTGTATAATTTAAGCATTGTATATTATTATAAAGGTTAAAAAAATTAAAAGATCATGTATAATTTATACATTGTATATTATTAGAAAGGCTAACTATTTAGCTCACTACAGGAACAGAAAAAATTCAATAGTTATTATATTTCAAAAATATATTCTGGAAGGGTGAGGCAGGATTGCTTGAGCCCAGCAGGTGGAGACTGTGGTGGCTGTGAGTGTGCAACCGCCCTCCAGCCTGGGCAACAGAGTGAGACTCCAACATAATATACATATGGTTCAGCCTGTAATCCCATGCATTTGGGAGGCTGAGGTGAGTGGATTGCCTGAGCCCGCAGGTTCGAGACCCACCTGGGCAACTTGGCGAGACCTCATCTCTACAATAAATAAAAAATTAGCTGGGCATGGTAGTGCACGCCTGTAGTTCCAGCTACTTGGAAGGTTGAGGTGGAAGGATCGCCGGATCCCAGCATGTCGAGGTTGCAGTGGCCGAGATCGGCCACTACACTCCAGTCTGGGCGACAGAATGAGACTCCAACTCAAAAAAAAAAAGAAATAAATCTTTAAATTATGAAACAAAACAGTATATGGGGGTGTCCCTCAAAATGTATACACATTGTAGGTATGGCATTTGCTCAAAAGGTGGCATTAATCAAATGAATGCTAGTGTCACCACACAACAGGCAGAAAATGGAGAAATCACAGTTGAGCAAACAGCATGCTACACGTTGCTACCATAATTTAATTCAACATCAGAAAGTAATATATAGATAACATCTCTCAAAATGTGTACACATTTTTTTGGCACCCCATATAATAAATTACAGACTTCAGGAAATACATTTTAAGGCACTTCTTGAAGTCTTATGGTGTATGAGTTTGGACATACAGTTTCTGCAGATAAACTTGTTATTTTTCTCCCTAATTACTATTTTTCTTCTATAATACTGAAAAGCATTGCTTCTAAGGGATTTCTAAAATGAATCTTTTTTCCCCAATTATTTATTCACTAACTCATTTTTCATTCTGACATGTCAGTTTCCTATATATAATCTCTAAAAGTTAAGATTTTAATCCTAAAATAGTAGGTCATATTGCTAAAAGAAAGGGATGTCATAAAATATCATCAGCTATTATCTGACATTCTTCTAAAATTCCAGGCTTACTTTAAC
>NW_007178702.1:0-709 GCF_000164805.1 Carlito syrichta
GCCAGTTAAATAGTTAGCTAAATATTTAATTCAGGTAGATAAGTCAGCTAGCTAACTAGTTAAGTCAGCCAGTGAACTCAGCTAACTAAGTAGTTAAGTCAGTTAGCCAAGTCAGCTAGTTAAGTCAGCTTCAAATTTATTCCACTGGTTAAGACAGCCAGCTAGCTAGTTAACTAAAGTGTTAAGTCAGCAGGTTGAGTCAGGTTGTTAGCTAGTTAACTAATGGGTTAATTCAGTGGGTTGAGTAAGCTAGTTCGCTAGTTAGGAAATGGTTTGAGTCACCTAATTGACTAGGCTAAGTAGCTAGTTAGCTAAAGAGTTAAGTCAGCTGGATGGTCAGCTAGATAGCTAGATAATGAACTAAGTCAGCTGGTTGAGTCAGCTAGCCAACTCACTAGCTAACGATATGTCAGATGATTAAGTCACCTAGCTAGTAAGTTAGATAAGAATTAAGTTAACTAGTTATCTGGCTGGTTAAGTCAGCAAGCTATCAGGGCAGCTAACTATTTAAGTCAGCTTGTTAGCTAGGTAGCTAGCTAGTTAGCCAGCTGGGAAGTCAGCGGAATTAACTTGCTAACATAAATAGCTAACCAGCTAGCTACCTGGTTAAGTCAGCTAGTTAATTCAGCTGGCCAGCCAGCTAGCTTGCTAGTAAAGTCAGAGAGTTAAGTAAGTAAACCAGCCAGCTGGTTAGCTAATTAAGTCAGCT
>NW_007178703.1:0-654 GCF_000164805.1 Carlito syrichta
CTTCAAACAATAATTGTAACTTTTGTTCCATTTTTAAATCTATCTTTTCCTGAGTTCCCATCATCTGGGAAACGTTACTAGTAAGGTTGTTAACGAAATTAGCAGATTGTATGGACATTGTGAGACTTGCAGCTGCAGCTGCTGTAGATGTAATCATGGTTATCAAAGCCAATATACCCAGAACTATTTACCCTACACCCCCTTTTTGTACAGATAACATGTTTCTTAAATGTTGTAATACACTGTACCCTTTGTCTTCATACCAAGGGATAGTAATATTCACAGGTAAAAACACAAAAGGGGGTTGATGAACCAATACTACCATAATGTGCTCATCAGTTAAACAATGTAAACAGTTAGTCAAATTACAATTTGTACAATTGATAATAGAAGTCGTATTGTAGTCCGGATTAGGAGTAATGTTAAATGCACCAGAAGTCACATTGCCTATTAAAAACAAATTAACAGATGTAAGACAAATAGAAGTTCTGTTACATTCTGTGGTATTACCAACAGTGCCATTCAGTCTTTGTATAGCCTGGTCAAATTTCTGAGAGGCAAGGTTGGAGATGTTATAACATCCTTTAATTCCAGCATCAGTTTTCTCCTTTCGGAAGCAGATGGAATCCCACGACCCATCCCTGTAAAGTTCCA
>NW_007178704.1:0-880 GCF_000164805.1 Carlito syrichta
GGAAAACTGTTTAGCATAGATTTTAAAATAAGAAAATATTTTCTTTGACTGATACATGGGTGAACCTGCAGGATATCATACTAAGTAAAAAATGAAAGAAAAAGCTAAAATTTTAGAAGAAAAGGGTAGATTGGTGATTGCCAGCAGCTGGTGGAGAGGCATAGGAATGGGAAGATGTTCTTCAAATGTGCTCACTCATCAGTGGTCCTTGGACAACTACTTTAATACTATAAGAAAATGAGAGTAGCAGGAAACTGGGGAAGGTAGTGGGGCAGGGAGGTGGGATTTGCAGTAGTAGAAACGGGGAAGGGTGGGACACCTCATCAATAAGGGTACCTGCACAATGAATATTTGTGTACCTAACTCTGAATTGCACCCCACAATGTTGAAATGAAAACAAAAAATTACGTTAAAAAAGTAGTTAGCCAGGCTCGGTGGCTCAGCCTGTAATCCCACGCCTTTGGGAGGCTGAGGTGAGTGGATTGCCTGAGCCCGCGGGTTCGAGACCCGCCTGGGCAGCGAGACCTCATCTCTACAATAAATCAAAAAATCACTCCAGTCTGGGCGGCAGTGAGACGCCAACTCAAAAAAAAAAAAAAAAGTTGAAATTTAGTATAGTAAGTTCTCTGGTTATCTGAGATCTTACAACTTTTAAAAATACACTGACAAAGCTGGGCTCGGTGGCTCAGCCTGTAATCCCGCGCTTTTGGGAGGCTGAGGTGAGTTGATTGCCTGAGCCCGTGGGTTCGAGACCCTCCTGGGCAACTTGACATGCCCCGCATCTCTACAATAAATTAAAAAAAAAAAAAATCGGCCGGCGTGGTAGCGCGCGCCTATAGTTCCAGACTACTTGGAAAGGCTGAGGCGGAAGGATCGCTGG
>NW_007178705.1:0-834 GCF_000164805.1 Carlito syrichta
AGCAGGAACTGGAGAAGGTAGTGGGGCAGGGAGGTGGGATTTGCAGTAGTAGAAACGGGGAAGGGTGGGACACCTCATCAATAAGGGTACCTGCACAATGAATATTTGTGTACCTAACTCTGAATTGCACCCCACAATGTTGAAATGAAAACAAAAAATTACGTTAAAAAAGTAGTTAGCCAGGCTCGGTGGCTCAGCCTGTAATCCCACGCCTTTGGGAGGCTGAGGTGAGTGGATTGCCTGAGCCCGCGGGTTCGAGACCCGCCTGGGCAGCGAGACCTCATCTCTACAATAAATCAAAAAATCACTCCAGTCTGGGCGGCAGTGAGACGCCAACTCAAAAAAAAAAAAAAAAAGTTGAAATTTAGTATAGTAAGTTCTCTGGTTATCTGAGATCTTACAACTTTTAAAAATACACTGACAAAGCTGGGCTCGGTGGCTCAGCCTGTAATCCCGCGCTTTTGGGAGGCTGAGGTGAGTTGATTGCCTGAGCCCGTGGGTTCGAGACCCTCCTGGGCAACTTGACATGCCCGCATCTCTACAATAAATTAAAAAAAAAAAATCGGCCGGCGTGGTAGCGCGCGCCTATAGTTCCAGCTACTTGGAAGGCTGAGGCGGAAGGATCGCTGGAGCCCAGCAGGCGAGGCTGCGGTGGCCGGGAGCAGCCACTGCACTCCAGTCTGGGCGAGAGTGAGACTCCAACTCAAAAATAAAAATAAAAAGGAATAAAGAAATAAAAATACACTGACAAAACATTGAAGTAAGAGCATGCTTATAAATATAAAAACAGGAAATTGACTTTTTATACAACAAAATGCGAATTGATAGTCTTTA
>NW_007178706.1:0-879 GCF_000164805.1 Carlito syrichta
AAAAGTAGTTAGCCAGGCTCGGTGGCTCAGCCTGTAATCCCACGCCTTTGGGAGGCTGAGGTGAGTGGATTGCCTGAGCCCGCGGGTTCGAGACCCGCCTGGGCAGCGAGACCTCATCTCTACAATAAATCAAAAAATCACTCCAGTCTGGGCGGCAGTGAGACGCCAACTCAAAAAAAAAAAAAAAAAGTTGAAATTTAGTATAGTAAGTTCTCTGGTTATCTGAGATCTTACAACTTTTAAAAATACACTGACAAAGCTGGGCTCGGTGGCTCAGCCTGTAATCCCGCGCTTTTGGGAGGCTGAGGTGAGTTGATTGCCTGAGCCCGTGGGTTCGAGACCCTCCTGGGCAACTTGACATGCCCGCATCTCTACAATAAATTAAAAAAAAAAAAATCGGCCGGCGTGGTAGCGCGCGCCTATAGTTCCAGCTACTTGGAAGGCTGAGGCGGAAGGATCGCTGGAGCCCAGCAGGCGAGGCTGCGGTGGCCGGGAGCAGCCACTGCACTCCAGTCTGGGCGAGAGTGAGACTCCAACTCAAAAATAAAAATAAAAAGGAATAAAGAAATAAAAATACACTGACAAAACATTGAAGTAAGAGCATGCTTATAAATATAAAAACAGGAAATTGACTTTTTATACAACAAAAATGCGAATTGATAGTCTTTACATAGTCAGGATTGTGTTTGATATGTGGCTCAGCCTGTAATCCCGTGCCTTTGGGAGGCTGAGGTGAGTGGATTGCCTGAGCCCGCGGGTTCGAGACCCGCCTGGGCAGACGAGACCTCATCTCTACAATAAAAATCAAAAAAATCAGCCGGGCGTGGTAGCACGAGCCTGTAATTCCGGCTACTCGGAAGGCTGAGGTGAAGGATCGCC
>NW_007178707.1:0-899 GCF_000164805.1 Carlito syrichta
CAAACATTGAAGTAAGAGCATGCTTATAAATATAAAAACAGGAAATTGACTTTTTATACAACAAAAATGCGAATTGATAGTCTTTACATAGTCAGGATTGTGTTTGATATGTGGCTCAGCCTGTAATCCCGTGCCTTTGGGAGGCTGAGGTGAGTGGATTGCCTGAGCCCGCGGGTTCGAGACCCGCCTGGGCAGACGAGACCTCATCTCTACAATAAAAATCAAAAAAATCAGCCGGGCGTGGTAGCACGAGCCTGTAATTCCGGCTACTCGGAAGGCTGAGGTGAAGGATCGCCGGAGGGCGACAGAGTGAGACTCCAACTCAAAAAAAAAAGCTCACACTTGATATGGAAGTGAAAACCTGTCAAACTGTTTATAATATGTTAATGTGAACTTAGAATAAATATAATAGGGTATCCGATGTCCCCTTTCTAGTGTAAGAAATAATAGAGCCATGAAAAATATACATATGTGTGTGTCAAAAATTTTGCTTTTATGTGGTTTTTATGCATCTTGAATAATAACTCTGCCTAAAAATAACTGCATTTCATGTTTGATATATTTCTATGCTCATGGATTTTCTTTTGAAGTCAGTCAGCCACAGTAAAATTTAAAATTTCAGTGTTTGTAATTTGATATAGGAATAAATGTAAATAACGTTGGCTCAAAATATGGATGTTAACTAAAAGAAAAGAGATAGGAGCCGGGCTCCGTGGCTCAGCCTATAATCTCGCGCTTGGGAGGCCGAGGTGAGTGGATTGCCTGAGCCCGTGGGTTCGAGAACCACCTGGGCAACTTGGCAAGATCTCATCTCCACAATAAACCCAAACTTAGCCGGGCGTGGTAGCGCGAGCCTGTCGTTCCAGCTACTCGGAAGGCTGAGCGGAAGGAGCGCCGGA
>NW_007178708.1:0-772 GCF_000164805.1 Carlito syrichta
AACTGTTTATAATATGTTAATGTGAACTTAGAATAAATATAATAGGGTATCCGATGTCCCCTTTCTAGTGTAAGAAATAATAGAGCCATGAAAAATATACATATGTGTGTGTCAAAAATTTTGCTTTTATGTGGTTTTTATGCATCTTGAATAATAACTCTGCCTAAAAATAACTGCATTTCATGTTTGATATATTTCTATGCTCATGGATTTTCTTTTGAAGTCAGTCAGCCACAGTAAAATTTAAAATTTCAGTGTTTGTAATTTGATATAGGAATAAATGTAAATAACGTTGGCTCAAAATATGGATGTTAACTAAAAGAAAAGAGATAGGAGCCGGGCTCCGTGGCTCAGCCTATAATCTCGCGCTTGGGAGGCCGAGGTGAGTGGATTGCCTGAGCCCGTGGGTTCGAGAACCACCTGGGCAACTTGGCAAGATCTCATCTCCACAATAAACCCAAACTTAGCCGGGCGTGGTAGCGCGAGCCTGTCGCTCCAGCTACTCGGAAGGCTGAGGCGGAAGGAGCGCCAGAGCCCAGCAGGTCCAGGCTGCGGTGGTTGGGAGCAGCCACTGCACTCCAGTCTGGGCGACAGAGCGAGACTCCAACTCAAAAAGAAAGAAAGAAGAAAAGAGATCGGCACCGCCTTTCTGACTGATTACTCTAGTCTCAGACAGTAATCTAGAACAAGAAACACGACGTATCTATCTACTGTAAGCAACTAGGAAACCCAGAAACATATGTAACAAAAGTTGCTACATATTGGAAAACAA
>NW_007178709.1:0-3442 GCF_000164805.1 Carlito syrichta
CGAGGGTCTCGAACCCGCTGGCTGAGGCAATCCACTCACCTCAGCCTCCCAAGGCGCGGGATTACAGTTGTCTCTAAAATTCAAATATGTTTAGAATGGATCATATTTAATTGCATATATTGTTTCCCCAGAAGCTCGCTAGTAGCTAAAACAAGAAATATAAAGAAAACAAAAGGGATGTGGAGTTTGCTGAACAGACACTACCATGTGCATTTCAAGGAGGTATTCTTAAAGTCGTGAACAACTGACCTTTTGACCCCAAACTGTAAGCAAAGCATGCACTCTCCCTGCCACATGGAAATCTTGGAACTGATCCTGGTAATTTACACTCATAATTTTGATAACTTTTGTAGATTAGGTGTATTGTATTAATTTAATGATTTTGCTTTTTATTGCACATTCTATTAGGGATCTCACCTCCCAGGCATTTACAATCCCATGCCATTGGGTTTTATCCTCCTAGTTTTATATTGGGTACTAACTCTGAAGGCAAAAGGAAAACAGTAAAATGGTTTCTCAAAAAATTAAAAATAAAGCTATTATTTGATCCAGAAATCCCACTTTAGGGTATATATATATATTCAAAAATTAAATAAAATCAGTATCTAAAAGCAATATCAGCACTCTTACAGTCATTGCAGCTTTATTTTCAATAGTCAAGACTTGGAAATAATCTAAGTGTCCACCAACGAATGAATCAATAAAGAAAATGCAACACATGTATGCACGGGAGCGCGTGCGTGCGCACACACACACAGAGTGGAAAACTGTTTAGCATAGATTTTAAAAATAAGAAAATATTTTCTTTTGACTGATAACATGGGTGAACCTGCAGGACATCATACTAAGTAAAAAATGAAAGAAAAAAGCTAAATTTTAGAAGAAAAGGGTAGATTGGTGATTGCCAGCAGCTGGTGGAGAGGCATAGGAATGGGAAGATGTTCTTCAATGTGCTCACTCATCAGTGGACCTTGGACAACTACTTTAATACTATAAGAAAAAATGAGAGTAGCAGGAAACTGGGGAAGGTAGTGGGGCAGGGAGGTGGGATTTGCAGTAGTAGAAACGGGAAGGGTGGGACACCTCGTCAATAAGGGTACCTGCACAATGAATATTTGTGTACCTAACTCTGAATTGCACCCCACAATGTTGAAATGAAAACAAAAAATTACGTTAAAAAAGTAGTTAGCCGGGCTCGGTGGCTCAGCCTGTAATTCCGTGTCTTTGGGAGGCTGAGGTGAGTGGATTGCCTGAGCCCGCGGGTTCGAGACCCGCCTGGGCAGGCGAGACCTCATCTCTACAATAAAAATCAAAAAAATCAGCCGGGCGTGGTAGCACGAGCCTGTAATTCCGGCTACTCGGAAGACTGAGGTGGAAGGATCGCCGGAGGGCGACAGAGTGAGACTCCAACTCAAAAAAAAAAGCTCACAATTGATATGCAAGTGAAAACCTGTCAAACTGTGTATAATATGTTAATGTGAACTTAGAATAAATATAGTAGGGTATCCGATGTCCCCTTTCTAGTGTAAGAAATAATAGAGCCATGAAAAATATACATATGTGTGTGTCAAAAATTTTGCTTTTATGTGGTTTTTATACATCTTGAATAATAACTCTGCCTAGAAATAATTGCATTTCATGTTTGATATATTTCTATGCTCATGGATTTTCTTTTGAAGTCAGAGTCAGCCACAGTAAAATTTAAAATTTCAGTGTTTGTAATTTGATATAGGAATAAATGTAAATAACGTTGGCTCAAAATATGGATGTTAACTAAAAGAAAAGAGATAGGAGCCGGGCTCCGTGGCTCAGCCTATAATCTCGCGCTTGGGAGGCCGAGGTGAGTGGATTGCCTGAGCCCGTGGGTTCGAGAACCACCTGGGCAACTTGGCAAGATCTCATCTCCACAATAAACCCAAACTTAGCCGGGCGTGGTAGCGCGAGCCTGTCATTCCAGCTACTCGGAAGACTGAGGCGGCAGGAGCGCCGGAGCCCAGCAGGTCCAGGCTGCGGTGGTTGGGAGCAGCCACTGCACTCCAGTCTGGGCGACAGAGCGAGACTCCAACTCAAAAAGAAAGAAAGAAAGAAAAGAGATCGGCACCGCCTTTCTGACTGATTACTCTAGTCTCAGACAGTAATCTAGAACAAGAAACACGACGTATCTATCTACTGTAAGCAACTAGGAAACCCAACAAAACATATGTAACAAAAGTTGCTACATATTGGAAACAAATATCAAATCACTACTGTCACAAAGAGAAAGAAAAACAATGAGGTGAGCTCTAAAATTACATCAGCTTCCTGCCTGCAGTTTTCAGGTCACCACACAGAGTAAAACAAACAAACAAACAAACAAGCCTAACTTACATTATTGTAAGATTAAGAAAAAATACATCAGAGTAGAGGAAGTTGAAGGCAATTAGAATTTGTGGAGCAGAATACTGTAGGAGAAGGAGCTATAGAAAAATTGAGATTCAGAAACCTTCACAGAGTTCCCATGAGCCTTTGACTGAGTTCTAATCTGTTCCTATGTGAGAAGAAATTTCTTCAAAGCCAGAAAATCACAATCAGAGAGCAATAGTCTAAAGAATTCCCTGCGTACAAACAGAACAGGGAATACTTCATGTTTTTGTCAGTGCAAATGGAAAGGTCTCCATATAGATATTAGAAAAAACATTTAGATGAATATTACCTCAGTAGCATCAGTATTTGGGCTATACTAGACTTGTAGTAATGCCTGCTCTGGAGGACAAGAGGTAGAGAAGTCAACCTCTAGAGTGCCAATTTTTTTCTAAGAAACATGAAAACTCCATTATATATCTAAAGAAAGTCCAAAATTCCTCAAAATAAATCCTACAATTAAATTAAATCTAACATCTAGTCAAAAATCGCCTGACTTTCAGAAAATCAGACACATATGATCTATAGAGAGGAGAAAAATCAATAAACAGCTTTAGAAATTATAGAGAAAAATTGGAACTAGTAGATAATGCTAGCAGATAATTTTCTTTCTCATTGGTCTCTTATGCTTTCACATATCTTGTGAGCAAGACACACTGGTTTTTGTTATGATTTCAAGAATGTTTCTACAGAGAACAGCTTTGGTGATACAGACTTTTCCTCCCTAAGTAGCAAATAATAAGTCTGTTTACAGCTTTAAAATAAAGAGACAGTGTCTCCCTCCAGAGCAAAATGCAGAAATCCTGAATGTCTGGTAAATTTTTAAAAATGTCTCACGCTAGGGCAGAGCAGATGGGCTTACTGTCCATTACAAGAGATTTAAGTTTTCTAATTCAAGGTTTATCTCCTGTGGATCAGCATATTTTGTGTTTTATAGACAGGGTCTCATTTTGTTGCCCAGGCTGGCTTGCAGACGTGGGTTCATTCTCGATTCTTGGGGCTCAATGATCCTCCATTCTCATCTTCCTGAACAGCTAGAGGG
>NW_007178709.1:3561-4772 GCF_000164805.1 Carlito syrichta
AACTTTTTAATTAAATTACATAAAATTCTAAATGATAAAATCATTAAGACACAAAACAGATCAGTGAATATCAGAAGTCAAAGTTACAAAGAAGAAATGGACTGCGATAGGAATGTAGGGTGCTAGAACATCATATATTATGATCTCTCTAGTGGCTACGTCATTGTATGCATTTGTGACAATCCAAATTGTTCAATTAAAATTGACGAAACAATCTGTCAGATATCTCTCAATATAACTGACTTAAAATTGTCAATACATTATTATTTAAAGGACAAATAATTTTTAAGAACTGAGAATTCAGAATTTAACAATACCCCCAAATTATTAAATAATGAGTAAATACTCTTCAATTGTTTAGACTACATTGAATTTTACATAGGTCTCAATTTTTAATTTTTTTATTTTTACTTATGGGTACATGAATTATATGATAGATTTATAAATATTTGGGGCACATGCGATGTTGGATACAGGCATACAATGTTTAATCATCAAATCAGTGCACTTGGGGTGTGTATCACCTCAAGCATTTATTATTTCTTTATGAAAAATGTATTCTAATTCCACTCTTTTCGGTATTTTAAAATAGACAATGTTGTTTTTTATAGCCAGCCTTTTTCAATTGAATACTAGGTCTTATTCATTCTAACTATATTTTTGTACACATTTGCAGACTATTGATTAGACTTTTTTTCTCACATGAGCTAGACCTGCGGGACAGACAAGGATCATATTTCCTTGTTTGTGTTTTATGATTAAAGAGTAGCGATTTTGGTAATAGACACAGCCAAAAATCCCATAGATTAATTTTCAAGTAGAAAGTTCTTATACTCATGTGTCATTATTACAGCTTCTATTAATGACAATATTTTCTTTCCTAGATTCCACCACAAAAGGAAGAAAGAAAAAGTTTTGGGGATCAAGTCTGAAAGAACAACATGGTTGTTCATTGCCTCTTCCTATTTAGAAAACACCTCCAAAAACAAATACACATGTACACGTGTGCTACATGCATATACATGTATAGTCACATGCCCTCAAGATAAAGAATACTGTAGTATATACATTTGATCTTATCTAAGAGATCAATACTTTTGAGATACAGTCTAAATTCATACATGCTCTTTAAAAAATATTTCTTAGCCGGGCTCGGTGGCTCAGCCTGTAATCCCGCGCCTTTGGGAGGCTGAGGTGAGTGGATGCATGAG
>NW_007178710.1:0-754 GCF_000164805.1 Carlito syrichta
TCAGAGTCAGCCACAGTAAAATTTATAATTTCAGTGTTGTAATTGATATAGGAATAATGTAAATAACGTTGGCTCAAAATATGGATGTTAACTAAAAGAAAAGAGATAGGAGCCGGGTTCCGTGGCTCAGCCTATAATCTCGCGCTTGGGAGGCCGAGGTGAGTGGATTGCCTGAGCCCGTGTGTTCGAGAACCACCCTGGGCAACTTGGCAAGATCTCATCTCCACAATATACCCAAACTTAGCCGGGCGTGGTAGCGCGAGCCTGTCATTCCAGCTACTCGGAAGACTGAGGCGGCAGGAGCGCCGGAGCCCAGCAGGTTCAGGCTGCGGTGGTTGGGAGCAGCCACTGCACTCCAGTTTGGGCGACAGAGCGAGACTCCAAGTCAAAAAGAAAGAAAGAAAGAAAAGAGATCGGCACCGCCTTTCTGACTGATTACTCTAGTTTCAGACAGTAATCTAGAACAAGAAACACGACGTATCTATCTACTGTAAGCAACTAGGAAACCCAACAAAACATATGTAACAAAAGTTGCTACATATTGGAGACAAATATCAAATCACTACTGTCACAAAGAGAAAGAAAAACAATGAGGTGAGCTTTAAAATTACATCAGCTTCCTGCCTGCAGTTTTCAGGTCACCACACAGAGTAAAACAAACAAACAAACAAACAAGCCTAACTTACATTATTGTAAGATTAAGAAAAAATACATCAGAGTAGAGGAAGTTGAAGGCAATTAGAATTTGTGGAGC
>NW_007178711.1:0-1963 GCF_000164805.1 Carlito syrichta
TGTGATGGGTGCCATTGTAACTAACATTCTTTTGTGAAGGGTATCTGTGAATGGCCCTCCTCTATGATTGCTTTCCTATGACTGATCCTCATCCACAACGGATGCCTTAGTGACTAGCCTTACTCTTAGATGGGTGACACAGTGATTGGCTCTGCTCTTTGATGGGTGACCCAGTGATTGTTCCTCTTCTGTGATCAGTGCTCAGGTTAATGGCTTTCATTGAATATGGATGACCTGGTGACTATTCTCCTCTGCTTGGTCCACCAATGACTCGTCCCTTTGCATAATGGTATGCCCAGTGACTAACCCTTCTCCATGAAGGTTGGCACAGTGAATGGTTCTCCTTCACTGTTGGGTCTTCTTCACTCATCAGTGTCCCAGTAACTGTCCCTCCTTTGTTAAGGATGGCCCAGTAACATGTTTTCCTCTGTGATTCGTTCCCCAGTTTCTAACCCTGCTCAATAATGGTTGCCCCAGTAAATAGCCAGCTCTGTGTTAGGTTTTCTATTACAGGATACCCTTAATAATGGGTGCTCCAGTGATTGGCACTCTTTTGTGATGGAGATCCCAGTGACTCGTCCTCTTCCATAATTTGTGTCCCAGTGATTTGGACTCGACTGGGGCTGGTTCCCCAGTGACTTGGTCTCCTCTGTGATTGTTGCCCCGGTTTCTAACCCTCTTCAATAACGGTTGTCCCAGTGAATAGCCCCTTCTGCGTTAGGTTACCTATTACAGGGTCTCCGTCATAATGAGTGTTCTAGTGACTGGTGCTCTTTTGTGATGAGTGCCCAAGTGACTGGTCCTCTTCCATAATATGAGCTCCTGTAACTGAGCCTCCACTGGGGCTGGTGCCCCAGTGACTTGCTTCATATGAAAGGGGCCCCAGTGATTAGCCCTCCTTAATAATTAATGTCACAGAGATTGGACATCCTTCATAACAAGTGCCCAAGTGACAGGTTCCCCATCACTTTGTGACAGGTGTCCCAAGGATCAGGTGTTCTCCATAATGTGTGAATCAATGATTGGGCCTCCCATGTGATTTTTGCCCCAATGACTTGCCTTATGGATGGTTAGTGTCCCAGTGAATAGGCCTTCTATGTGATTTGCATCACAATGACTGGACCTCATCCATAAAGAATGACCTAGGGACTAGACAACTCTTCTGATTGGTCCACAATGACTGGGCATTCTCTGTGATGGGTGCTGCTGTGACTAATCATTTTCTCTGATTGGTGTCCTAGAATCAGATTCTTCTCTAAAATGGGTGTCTAGTGCTTAACCGCCCTCTGTGATGGGTGATACATGTACTAGGCCTCCACCACCATGTGTACCCCAGTGACTAGCCCTCCTCCGTGTTTTGTGTTGCAGTAAGTGATCTTCTTCCTTAATAGGTGCTTCATTGATTGGGCTTCCTCTGTGATTACTGATCAGTTCCTAGCCCTCCTCCAAATGGGTGCCCTACTAAATAGTCCTACTCTTTGATGGGTGTCCAGTGACTGGGCCTCTCTCAATGGCTAGTCCTCCTTTTAGACAGGGTCCCAGTGACTGGTTTTACTCTGTCATAGATTCTCCAGTGACTGGGCCTCCTCTGTAATGAGATACACGGTGATTGGCCCTCTTTTTTAATGGGTGCCTCAGTGACTGTTCCTCCTTGTTATTGGTGCCAAAGTGACAAATCTTCTTCTGAATGAGTGATCCTGTGACTAGCCCTTCTCTTTGAGTGGTGGACACATAAATGACATGCCTCTGTGATGGGTGCACTAGTGACTCGCCACACTCTGTTATGGGTGCCCCAGTGACTACCCCTCTTCTGTTATGTATGTCTCAGTGAATGATTCTTCTCAGTTATGGGTTTCTCAGTGACTGGGCCTCCTCTGTGATTGGGGCCCCTTGACAGGTTCTCGCTTTTGATAGGTGCCTCTGTGACTGTCCCTGCTCTGTGTTTCATGCCTCATTGACTCAT
>NW_007178712.1:0-621 GCF_000164805.1 Carlito syrichta
CTGAAGAATTCAGTCACCTAGTTGAGTCAGTTGGTTAGCCAGCTGTCTACCTCGTTAATTCTGCTATTTAATTCAAGTGGCTATCCATGTGGCTAACTAGGTAGCTAGCTAGTTAAGCCAGCTGTCAAACCGGATGTCTATCTAGTTAAGTAATTTAGTTAAGTCAGCTAGATACCCGGTTGGCTAGCTAGGTTGCTGGCAAGATAAACGAGCTGGTTAGCAGGCTGCTAAATTACATGGCCAGCTACTTAAGCCAGCTGGCTAGCCAGCTGACCAGCAGGGTGGCTGGCTAGTTAAGCTGGCTGGCAATCCGACTGCCCCACAATCTGGCTGGGTATTTAAGCCACCTATCTATCTAGTTGGCCAGCCTGCTAGCTAGCTAGCTGGCTGACTAGCCAGCTAGCCAGTCAGGTAGCTAGTTAGTTAAGACAGCTGACTAACCATCTAGCCAACCAGGTAGCTAGTTATTAAGTCAGATGGCTAGCCAGTTAGCCATCCAACTAGCGAGTCAGATAGTTAAGTCAGCTATCCAGACAGTTAGCTATTTAAGTCAGCTATGAAGCCAGCTAACTATTTAGCTACCTAGTTATGTCAGCTAGTCATGTGGCTAGTAAGCTAGCC
>NW_007178713.1:0-751 GCF_000164805.1 Carlito syrichta
CACTATAAAACAATTTTCAGCAAGATAATATTTTTGTCAAAATAATATTAGCAGAGAAAACAAAAAACAGTATATATTTATAAAATACTGCTAATTAAACACTTCACATGATTAAGATCCCAATAAGTTAAAAAAAGACCCTGTTTGCTTCCACAGCTTGAAACACTGTTATATATACTGTTATGTTTTAATTCATATCCTGTCCAGAAAAATTAAAAAATAATTTTTAAAAAGAGTGAAAATTTTATAAAGTAAAATCCAATAATCTGTGAAAATTTATCTTTCCATAGTAAGGAAATTAAAAAGTGAAAAAGCACAACTAACTTTATTTTCTACTCATTGGCCCACTTTGACTTCTTATCCTACAGACCAAAGTAATAAGCCTCTGTAAAGAGAAGAAGAAATTCTTATTATTCTGTAGTTATGCCGGGGAAATATCAGGACTACCTTCCAAAAGCAGAAAAGCAGGCAAGTCATTAGTAATATAAATAAGTGTTTTAGAGAGTAGGGCATATTCGACGGTGTACTTTTCTTTTTTTACATCAAGCACAATTATTCAGTTGAGTAGATATTGTATAAAAACAATTAACATAATCTCAAATTCTGTTGATCAACTCTTATCACCATGCACAACAGTGTTGACATCTCTGATCTTTTATATTTATCAGATGATTTAAAAATATTGGACAGACATCTGACACAATATTTTGTGTAGTGGAGGCTTAATATACAGTCTTTAAGTAAAACATGG
>NW_007178714.1:0-845 GCF_000164805.1 Carlito syrichta
ATTTTATGAGAAGATGCCAAACTGTCTTCTAGAGGATCCGTCATTTTGCATTTCTGCCAGCAATAAATGAGAGCATAAGTTGCTCTATATTCTTACCAACACTCAATATTGTCAGTGTTCTCTATTTTGGTCATTATATTAAGTGTGGAGTCATATCTAGTTGTTTTAACTTTCATTTCCCTGATAAAATATGACATTAAAGAACTTGTCATAAGCTTATTTGTCATTTTTCTATTTTGTTTCATGAGATGACTGTTAAGGTCTTTGGCCCATTTTTTAATCAGTTTCTTATTTTTATGTTGTTGAGCTTGAATCATTATTTGTGGTTTTTGGGTAAGATTTTTTTTTATCAAGATGTCTTTTATAAATATTTTCTCCAAATCTGTGGCTTGTGTTTTCATTCTCTTGACAGTGTCTTTCACAGAAAGAAAAATTTAAGTATAATGAAATGAATCATATTAATTTTCTTCTTCTTTTGATAGACCATGGCTTTGGTGTGACATCTGAAAATGTATTCACATGCAGCACTATTTGTGCTGTATTATCTTTTCTACTTTGTCAAAATTAGTTGACTATATTCATGGGGTCTATTTCTGGACTCTCTATTCTGCTCCAATGATACATTTATTTATTATTTTGCCAATACCACACTGTCTTGATTACTGTAGCCATATAGTATGTTTTGAAATTGAGAGTGTTAGTCTTCCAACTTTGTTCTTTTCCTTTAATACTGTGTTGGGCACTCTGGATGTTTTGTCTTTCTAGAGAATCTTTAGAATCTGTTTTATCCACAAAAAATTGCCTGGAATTTTAATTGGAATTGGATTAATCTATAAATTAAACTG
>NW_007178715.1:0-791 GCF_000164805.1 Carlito syrichta
TTTTAGATTACAAATTCTTTGGAAATGAATGTTGATATATGTATTTGGTATCACTAAATAATTTTAAATTGATTTCAAATTATTTCTCCTTGGCTTTTTGTTTTGTAAAAGATTTCAGTATATGCAAAACTATTATATAAAAACTATTATCAAGGTTTTAAAAAATTATTAAAAAAATGTATTACCTACATATGCATGAAATTGTTTACCACAAACATAAAAAGAAATGATAAATGTGCATAAATTAGAAGTATATCCAAATGAGTTATATAAAAGTGAAATGAAATTTTTGTGACTACCATGTTTAAACAAACACACTCTAACCTGCTTTCTAGATTATTTATTTATTTATTGAGATGGAGTCTCACTTTGTTGCCCAGGCTAGAGTGAAGTGGCACACTCATGATCACCACAGCCACAACATGCTAGGTTCAGGTGATCCTTCTGCCTCAGCCTTCCAAGTAGCTGGAACTACAGGCAGGTGCCACCATGCCTGGCTAATTATTTGATTTATTGTAGAGACAAGGTCTCACCAAGTTGCCCAGATTGGTCTCGAAACCGTGAGCTCAGGCAATCTTCTTGCCTCAGCCTCCCAAAGTGCTGGGATTACAGACTTGCGCCATTGTGCCCAGCCCTGATATTTATACATCAATTCACCATGTATTGTATTTTACTATGAAAAATGCGGTAGGCAGACCAGTTTCTAAACCAGAAAAGAGTAGCATTCAAAATAAAACAGGATGTGCAATTGGGAGTGTTCAAGTATATATAGAGATGTTGTATAACAGCTA
>NW_007178716.1:0-898 GCF_000164805.1 Carlito syrichta
TGTGCCCAGCCCTGATATTTATACATCAATTCACCATGTATTGTATTTTACTATGAAAAATGCGGTAGGCAGACCAGTTTCTAAACCAGAAAAGAGTAGCATTCAAAATAAAACAGGATGTGCAATTGGGAGTGTTCAAGTATATATAGAGATGTTGTATAACAGCTATGCATTTTTAAAAAGTCAAATTTAGTTAAAAACTAATTTTACCCTGCATAATGATGAATAACATTTTCTTCTTAGCTGTCTCTTTCCTAGCTTGGGCAAGGGTGACTAACAATAATCTGCATAAGAAGTGGAAGTTAGTACTGACTCTCAGAAAAATGGGAAAGCCAAAGAAGACCTCATTCCTTCATATTCAGCTGATGAGGGACATGTAGGTGGCAAGAGAATCTGAAAAACTTATGTGGATGTACAAATATTTATTTAGCAACATGTGACCTGTGACTTGGATTTTGGCCATGATTACTCCAAAGTGTGTGTGTACTGTCAAAAGAAAACAACCATCACAAACACAATAAATATTGAAAGAAACAAAATTAAATGACATAAATAGAAGTTGCAATATGAGAGAAACATGAGAGCGAAAGATTCTTGTCTGAGTATACCACTTGCTGACGCATGTTCTTGGGTATGTTATAGAACTCCTCCAACTTTCAGTTTCTCTATCTGTCTAAGAGGAATAGTAATCTGCAACAGAGTTATGATGAGGTTTGAATGAATAGAAAGCACATCGTAAAAAAAGCTTTGAAGCACTAATAAAAATTTCTGGTTCAAAATTTAATTTGAACTTTCATATACCATATGAAAATGTCAATGTTCATAGCAGAATCTGCTAAGAAATTGAGTTTGCATTATATGTTACATACAGGAATACATCAGTGTATCAACCAATTTT
>NW_007178717.1:0-870 GCF_000164805.1 Carlito syrichta
TCCTTCATATTCAGCTGATGAGGGACATGTAGGTGGCAAGAGAATCTGAAAAACTTATGTGGATGTACAAATATTTATTTAGCAACATGTGACCTGTGACTTGGATTTTGGCCATGATTACTCCAAAGTGTGTGTGTACTGTCAAAAGAAAACAACCATCACAAACACAATAAATATTGAAAGAAACAAAATTAAATGACATAAATAGAAGTTGCAATATGAGAGAAACATGAGAGCGAAAGATTCTTGTCTGAGTATACCACTTGCTGACGCATGTTCTTGGGTATGTTATAGAACTCCTCCAACTTTCAGTTTCTCTATCTGTCTAATAGGAATAATAATCTGCAACAGAGTTATGATGAGGTTTGAATGAATAGAAAACACATCGTAAAAAAAGCTTTGAAGCACTAATAAAAATTTCTGGTTCAAAATTTAATTTGAACTTTCATATACCATATGAAAATGTCAATGTTCATAGCAGAATCTGCTAAGAAATTGAGTTTGCATTAATATGTTACACACAGGAAACATCAGTGTATCAACCAATTTTCTTCTGTTATTGGAGAGTTTATAATGCTGTTTTCTATTAGGAGAATACCATTTCAAGGCTGAGGAAAATGCTTTTCTTTTCTATATGTATATAGCTGTTATCTTAATAAAGTTGTTAGTGCACTGGGTTATTTGCATTGATTCAGGTTGCCTAGAATTTTCCCTATGTAAATTTAGTCCTTACATGAAATTCTTTGTTTGGCAATTGGTTTTTCCTTTTAAAAATTTGTCTCATTTTAATACCCCTCCCAACATTTGATTTTTTTTCTTTTATTAACTTTACTTATTTTCAGTTTGCTACTTTAACAACAGCTGAGTTTA
>NW_007178718.1:0-983 GCF_000164805.1 Carlito syrichta
TTATTTAGCAACATGTGACCTGTGACTTGGATTTTGGCCATGATTACTCCAAAGTGCGTGTGTACTGTCAAAAGAAAACAACCATCACAAACACAATAAATATTGAAAGAAACAAAATTAAATGACATAAATAGAAGTTGCAATATGAGAGAAACATGAGAGCGAAAGATTCTTGTCTGAGTATACCACTTGCTGACGCATGTTCTTGGGTATGTTATAGAACTCCTCCAACTTTCAGTTTCTCTATCTGTCTAATAGGAATAATAATCTGCAACAGAGTTATGATGAGGTTTGAATGAATAGAAAACACATCGTAAAAAAAGCTTTGAAGCACTAATAAAAATTTCTGGTTCAAAATTTAATTTGAACTTTCATATACCATATGAAAATGTCAATGTTCATAGCAGAATCTGCTAAGAAATTGAGTTTGCATTAATATGTTACACACAGGAAACATCAGTGTATCAACCAATTTTCTTCTGTTATTGGAGAGTTTATAATGCTGTTTTCTATTAGGAGAATACCATTTCAAGGCTGAGGAAAATGCTTCTCTTTTCTATATGTATATAGCTGTTATCTTAATAAAGTTGTTAGTGCACTGGGTTATTTGCATTGATTCAGGTTGCCTAGAATTTTCCCTATGTAAATTTAGTCCTTACATGAAATTCTTTGTTTGGCAATTGGTTTTTCCTTTTAAAAATTTGTCTCATTTTAATACCCCTCCCAACATTTGATTTTTTTTCTTTTATTAACTTTACTTATTTTCAGTTTGCTACTTTAACAACAGCTGAGTTTAGAATAACATATGTGAGTGACTCAGATGTTTGTCTAATCTGGAAAAGAGATCCATCACTCAATATCTCTAAAGATTTAACACCTTTATTAAATTCCAGCTTATGAAATTATTTAGCTAATATATCTCTGGAAACACAGTCAAGTAAGTTATATTGAACTTCAAGTCTGGAAATCTTTTTTTTTTGGGA
>NW_007178719.1:0-779 GCF_000164805.1 Carlito syrichta
CACAATGCAGTAGAGAGCCTTATGGAAATTGGAATTGGGAACCAATTCCTGATCAAAACCCCAAGGTGCCCATCCCATAAGAGAGAAGATAGACTCTCATCAAACTAACAAGCTTCTGTAAAGTCAAAGGAACCATCAAGAGTGTGGGAGACAGCCCCCAGACTGGAAAAAAATATTTGACGACTGTATGTTTGGAAAAAGCCTAACATCTAGGATCTACAAAGAACTCAAACGGGCTGAAAAGATAAAAAAAAAAGCAAATAACCCCATTACAAAGTGGGCAAAGTATATGAATAGATAGTTCTCAAAAGAAGACATAAGAGCAACCAACAGATACATGAAAAAGTGCTCAGCCTCAGTAGTCAAAGAAATGCAAGTTAAAATCACACTCAGATACCACCAAACTCCAGTCAGGATGGCCATCATCAGTAACTCAAAAAACAACAGATGCTGGAGAAAATGAAGTGAAAAGGGAACACTACTACACTGTTGACAGGAGTTTAAACTAGTGCAGCCTCTGTGGAAAACAATGTGGTGATTCCTAAAAAATCTAAAAATCAACCTTCCATATGACCCTGCAATTCCCATGCTGGGAATATACCTGGAAGAACTCAAATCACTCTATAAACAGATATCTGTTTATTGCAGCATTGTTCACAGTAACAAGAACATGGAACCAACCATGCTACCCATCGAAAGCGAACTGGATAAAAAAATGTGATACATATACATAATGGAATATTACGCAACCATAAAGAAGAACAAAATCGTGAACTTTC
>NW_007178720.1:0-784 GCF_000164805.1 Carlito syrichta
ATTTATCATTGTCATTATAACCAGGGGGAGCCGAGGCTGCAGCGAAGAGAAAAGTTTCTTCATCATCATCATCGTTAGCAGCCTCTTTGGAAGAAAATTTCTCATAATCATGCTGTGGATTTAAAGCATTATTATCATTGTTACTGCACAAAATGTAGAAAATGAGCTAGATAGAATAAGAAGCTTTAGCTCTATGTTTAGACAAAGTATTCATTAAGATACTGATGAATATTTTACGTTCCTAGATTCCCTCTGGCCCATGATTAGATCATGGCTCTGGCTTCACAAAATCTTATTTATCAATCCTCGCTCTGCCTGTCTCTACCGACGCATCTGCAGCACCCTGGGTAAGATCCTAGCTGCCCTGAAACAAGAAAAATACTTACCTTTCTGGGGACCCCACATTAGGCACCATTTACGGGGGACCAACCTCTGCAGAGATTTACAGGTTCCCTTGAAGGTGGGGCAGCATGGGCGATTTTTCTCGAGAAATAAAGAGAAAGAAAGAGAAAGGGGGAGAAAGAAAGAGACTGAACTTTGTCTAGTGCAGACCTGATTCTATAGTAGGAATAGATATTAAAAGGAAGAAAAATGGAGGAATAGATATAAAGAGGAAGAAATAGACAGAAAGGAAGTGGACAACTGTTCAGTGAAATGAGCAGAAGTCGTTTATTGGGACCAATAGTGGGTCTTTTATCACAAATTTTCCCATGTTAAATCACAAGACTTTCACGTGAACACAAGGCCAGGTGGATGAGGGGCATCCCGCACCCACCAGGTGTTT
>NW_007178721.1:0-710 GCF_000164805.1 Carlito syrichta
ACTGCCCAGCTGCCAACCTGGGCACCCCCCACTCGGCCTGATCCTCCAGACCCTAGAGAGAAGATAGGATCTAGGCCCTGGGCCTCCCCAGAAGTGACCTCCCATCTTAGGAGCCACGAGACCAGCCCCGACCCCAGTCAGGGAGAGAGGACTGAGTAGGGGCTGCACCCTGTTTTCTTAAAGTACAGCAAATCCTGATCTAAACTCCATTTTTCGCTACTGGATACACTGCTCTCTAAAGAGAGGAACGTTAAATTGCCTCGAACAAAATAATTACCTTGTTATGCATTGCAGTGGGCCTGAGGGTGGATTCTTGCAAGAATTAGCCTGCTTTCAGAGAGGCTGTTGGCTGTCTCTCGCCCAAAAATGTCAAATCATTCACCATTTGCCATTTTTTTCTCTTGACGTTTATGTCACCTGCTCCATCCAGAATTAATTGACTTAACTCCGAGAAGTGCTGAGGAAGGCTTTCTGAAAACTGGGAAACTTACCAAGTGACTCTATGTACTTCCTAGATAGTGGCAGAGACCAGATTCATTGCTTTATCGATCTTTTGCTTAAAAAAGAAATCCCAGCCTGGCTCGGTGGCTCAGCCTGTAATCCCATGCCTTTTGGAGGCTGAGGTGAGTGGATTGCCTGAGTCTGCAGGTTCGAGACCCACCTGGGCAGGCGAGACCTCATCTCTACTATAAATCAAAAAAATTATCCAG